>NC_050457.1:69093586-69208586 GCF_903995425.1 Onychomys torridus | reverse complement strand
TTCCCTTTTAGCTCCTCCCATACACGCCCCCTCCCCCCAACTTCTCTTCCTCACTCTCATGAGCTCTTCCTGAAATCCTCTGAGTCCACTTGGTGCTGCCAGTGTGTGCATGGGTTTAGGGGTCACCCTCTGGTACATGGGTAGCCTGTCACATGGGAGCTTTGACAGTATTGCTGTGTAGTTACTTCCTCTGGCTGCTTGACACAGATATCTATTGACTTGTAGTTGGGACATACTTTTTTCCCTTAATTGAATAATTGAGTCATTGATCTTGACCAAAACTCATAAACACTTTAGTGTTCATGTTTTTAAAACATGGAAACTTTTATTATGATGAATGTACTCATATCTCAGTTCTTGAAAAAGCCAGTTTATTGGAATATTTGCAGCACCAAATAAACCAATTATCCACTTATTGGCTGCATGTTTAGGGAAAGGCACTTCAAGTTTCTTTGAAACACGTATTTTGGGTTCTTTATACTTCTTTTTTTTTCTGTGTTAAGGCTTGAACTCAACACCTTGGTTATATTAGGCATCTGAAACTCACTTTTCTTACTTATGAAACAAAACATAAGTGGCGATGTTGTGAATGCTGCGATCAATCATATTTATAAGATGTTGAGAGGAGTCTGGATGTGGAAGGAAGCAGGTAAATGACTGACACCGTGGCTGGAGGAGCACACTTGGCAGAGATGTTTCACAGTCCCTGGAATGTGTGAGCAGTCTGAGCTCTGACATGGAGACAGAAAAGCAGAACTGAGGATGGCTGCAGACGTTGACGAGCTCTTGCCCATGGCTGTGCCTGTCACCTGTGCCACAACCTGTTTGTTAGTGTCCTAGGAATGCAGGTGTTCACAGAGTTCCTGCCTTACCAACTGAAGGGACTCTGGATGCTCAAGCATGGCTAGCATGGCTCTGGCAGGCCTGGTCCTCCTCCCCCATTCCCTCTCCCTTGCTAAGAACCATTAGATTATATTCCCGAAGCTAGCCATCAAGGTCTCTTCCCTTACTTGGCCACCTTCTCCTCTTGAGGCTGACTACCAAGGTCCAACTATCAAAGTATTGAAGTCCAGCAATTAAAAGCCCCTTTGGCTCACCTAATTAACACAACCAATTAAAATTAAACACCTCATCCTAACAAGGGGTTTCCCCTTGTACCTTTATAAACCACCATTTTCCTATGGCCCAGTCCTGTCTCCTCTCTATCCAGAGGTGGTCCTTTGTCCCTCCAGGACCCCTGCCCCCATTCCTCATTCCTTCCCTTTTCTCTTGTCCCCTGTCTTCTGTCTTTGTCTGTATTCCTAGCCCTCTGTCCCTCCAGGGCAAACCAATCTCTTTTGTGCTGAGGATTTAGTCTTGGGAGTCCTGAGTCGATACCTTTCCTCTCACCATCATCATCATCCATACAAGCAGTCGCCTAGAGAGGACTGAACTCAATCATTATGTGATACTGTTGCTGGGGATACCTGAGCCATCAGTGGGTTTGTCTTCCTACTTGATGGTATCATTCTCAAGAAAAGATAACTCAGCAGATAGGAGTATCGGCTGCTGTTACTGAGAAACAGGGTTTAGCACCCAGCACCCACAGTGGGCAACTTACAACCACCAGGAACTCCAGATTCAGGTTATCAGACACCCTCTTCTGACTTCCATGGGAACCTGCAAACCCATCCTACACATACAGACAAGTATGCACATGTGTGCACATAACCAAAAACCAATAGAAAAGCAGTGAAGGCAGAATGGCTGGGCCCTTCTAAGATAGGTCAGACGAGGGTGGGTCAGTCAGCCCTGCTTGAAGATTAGCATCGGTTTACAACTGGTCTATGGCGGGAGTGGGAGCGGGAGCGGGCTGCTTGGAGAAAGTGTTCCTCTCCCTATCCTGCCCAACATGGTGAAGCTGTCTGTAGTGACATGAAACTGTAATGACAGACTATTTCTGCTACTTTGGAGTCCATTGTTCCTTGTGTTGGTCCCCAAGACCCCAGCTGCCCCTTTGGCATTGGCAGTCTGTTTGAGTGGATGTCCCGTCACTTGCTGGTTGGATGCTCCACTGACCACCGACTTTTCTCTCCTACCTCCTTTCTTTCAGTAACATCTGGGACTCTCACTCTCTTACACAGACTTCCCAGTTTTGGACCCCCAGGAGTGATCCTGTCCTAGCCAGCCAGAGCTGGACTTGACTTTGTGTCTTCCATATCTCTCTAGTCACCTCAATAAGCCACAGTTCTTCTGTTGTCTTTTTGTCAGGCCTAAGAGCTACACCACCTGCCAACCAGAGAGAACATGAGCTATGATGAGGGAAACATACTGCCTTCCCCAACCCACCCACACTTTGTCAGAAAACAGAGGCACACAGTGCCAAGCCAATGCTGGGGGGACCTGGAGGCGTCACTTGGAGATGTTAGTCATTGTGGCAGAGGCAGTGTGGGTGGGACCCATGGGTGACAATGTGGAGACACCATGCTTGTTTCTTTCTCTCTCTCTGAACTTACAAGCATCCTTTTATCCCTGGCCCTTTCTTTCTGTAATGTAGGGTACCAGACAGCAGAAATTCGGGAAGCTTCAGTATCCATGGGGTATGGGGTGGGAGGAAGAATTAATAAGACTTTCAGCTGATTCATTTTGGGAGGAAATGGGAGTTGAGAGAAACTGTTTTAAGAATAACTTGGCCATCAAGACAGATCAGCAAATAAAAGCGCCTGCCCCCCCCCCCAATCTTAACACTGGAGTTTCTGCACTGTGAAAGTCTAGAACCAGTACCCAAAGTTGTTCTGTGACCTCCATGTGTGTATTCTCTGTGCTTACACTCACATATACACATCACACACACAAATAATGAATAAAATACTAAAACAGCATAGCTTGGGTGTGGTATTTTGAATGTATTTGGCCTCCATAAGCTCATAGGGAATGGCACTATTAGGAGGTGTGGCCTTGTTGGAGGAAGTGTGGTTTTGGAGGAGACTGGATGACACATGCCTTTAATCCAGACCTTGAGGCTGGAGGACATACCATTAATCTGAGCCACACTTTCTGGAGGAAAGTGGGGATGGCTTTTAAGGTTCCATATACTCAGGATACCGCCCAGTCTACTGAAAAGTCGACTTCCTGTTGTCTCTGAGTCCAGATGTAGGACTCTCGGCTCCAGCACCACATCTGCCTGCATGCTGCCATGCCCTGCCATGATGATAATTGACTGAAACTGTAAGCAAGCCATCTCAAGTAAATGTTTTCTTTATAAGAGTTGCAGTGGTCATGGTGTCTCTTGACTGCGATAGAAAACCCTAACTAAGACATTGGGGAAATCTCGTCCTTCATTCTTGTCATCATCACAAGACACCTTTGTGTGCTCTTAACTCTCTGGGCTTTGTAAATGCAACAGTGACGCAGCACGGTTGGATCTGGCTGATACCACAGCCTTCTCCACTCCAGAACAGCCCCTCCTCCTCGTTAGCCATTGCTGACTCTCTCTTTGGTCACTCTGATGTTAGTGACTCACTCTAGGTCATTCTTCCCTGCAGTTTAGCTTCGTCCTCAGCACAGTTCTTAGAAGTGCTCAGAGAGTCCTAGTGTGTGGGAACCCAAACTCTTGCCCCAGCCCAAGACATCAGGAAGAAAAGCTGAGCAGGACAGGTATTTTGCAGACGGTCTTGTATCACAAAATGGGTGATACTAGGAAAAACCAAAAGGCTCTGAGGTTTGTCTCTGACAGGCAGAGGTGGAATTCCTGCTCAGGGGTCTGATTCATTTTCCAGGAGGACAGTGTGTTTTTATTCCTTGCAACATACATGACACTCTCCCCTCCTTAATTTGCAGCACCACACTTCCCACACAGTCTTCTTATTTATTTCAACTCAAAAGAACACAGTGTTCCTGGTTCATATTAGAAGAACAGCTTCCTGCTGTTGGACAGAGGTGGCTATTAATAAATTGAGGATAATGAGCATGTGGCCCAAGCCAAGGCTCCCTTGGGGAAATAGAATGGATGGAGAAAAAAAAATTCCATGTCAAGAGATGCAAGGTGGGATATCTCAGGAAGCCCATCATATAAGCATTAAAAATTAAATTAGACTAGCTATCTTATAACTTCTCAGAGAGAAGCAAAACAGATTGAAAAATTATCCCTTATTTCTAATAGCTTGGATTGAAGAAATGGCCTCTTTCCTCTCATCCGGTTCTGAATCCCTCCCCAATGCTACCTTATAAGTGTTCAGCTGACAGAATCTGGAAACTGTCACGGTGCCTCCCTCAGGTCAAGGTGGGCATTCACAACAGTGCAACAGTTCTGCCTCAGTAAGAGCTTGGTGGTTCAGGCTGAGTCCCAGGGTTCATTCTGAGAACTGGAATAAGTAGGGTAAGTACCTCTCTATAGTGCTGGGTACTTAAGTCCGCAACGCAACACTGTGGGAAGATGGGGTTGCATTTGAAGTGGTTGGGCACAAAGGGCGACGTGACTGGGTTGATTCTATTGCCCCAGATGGGGCAATATATTGAGGAGTGGGCTCCTCAGGAGGCACACAGGTCAGCATCGCTCTGTTACCTCTCATATTCTTGTCCTTTATCACAGGACAATGTGACAAGGAGCTCCTCACCAGAAGCTGGCACTTCCAGCCTCCAGAACCCCAAGAAAATAAACTTCTGCTCTGTACAAGAATCTGAATCTACAGCAGTCTGTTTTGGCAAAACCAGACCACAACAAATGTGTTGATTTGGATGCTGACAGCAACTTGCCTAGTTTCAAAGTCAAGCTCTACCAGTTGCTGACAGTGATGGATTCTATAATGTCTGGGTGCTTGCTAGTGTTTGGATGTGAAGTGGGCATGCAAAAGGCTTCTGCATTAAAGGCTTGGTCCCTGATGCAAACAGTGTTCTGTAGTTGGGCTTTTCTTTTTGGCTCACCAACTAGCTCCCAAATAAAGACATGCTGTTATCTGGTACCCAGAAGGACAGAAAAGAAGGAAGAAAGAGCGAGAAAAGAAAGGAGGAAGGGAAGAAGGGAGAGGGGAAGGAAGAGAGGGTAAAAGAAGATAGATTTTAACAAGAGAATTTCAAGAACCCATTAAAACTTCATGCCACCCACTTCTTCCCCTACACAGTTAAGGACACACACTGGGACTCTTCAGGTCACCTGTCTGTATGGTTTACTTTTCTGTTCCTATGATGAAATACCACAGCCCAGGCAATTTATGGAAGGAAGAGTTTATTTTGGCTTACGTTTCTAGAAAGATAAGAATCTATCACAGTAGGAAGTCATGTCAACGAGCATCAGTCATGGCAGCGGGAGCAGGAAGGTGAGTGCTCACATCTTCGAATGCAAACAGGAGGCAGAGAGAGCAGCATTAAGTAGCATGAAACTTTATACTCTTCAGGGTGACACACTTTCTCTAGCAAGGCCAAAAGCCTTTAGTCCCTCCCCCAAAATGTGCCACCAACTGGGGACCACGTGTTCACATATCTGAGCCTGTGGGAGATGTTCTCATTTAAACCACCACGCCATCCTAGACAAACACCCTTTCTCACATGAATCAAGTCCTTTGGTTTCTGCCCCTCCCATGTGCCTTCCACATCTTCTTCACTTTAAACATCAGGCCCTGGTGCTGCTTCTCCTTATTTTAAATGTAAACATTTGGGAGGGGCTTTTCTTTGTTAAGCAGCAACATCTCCCTCCCTGTTGATATACTCCTTAAGGATGAATCCATTCATTTATATATTTACAGTACTTTCATCATTCTTACAGACTACTAGAGAATTTGATTTTATTGAGTTGATTAATAGGGTGGTATTCGCAAGAATCAGCATCCTGGACAGCAAGGCAGTAGCAGTCAATGAGTATAGCAGACATATGTTGGCTGCAGATACTATTCACCCACACAGCTGTGTGTCAGCTGAGCATCAGCCTGTAGCTGACAACTGAGTGGATGGATGGAAGGATGGATGGATGGATGGATGGATGGATGGATGGATGGAAGGATGGATGGGTGGGTGGATGGGTGGATGGAAGGATGGATGGGTGGGTGGATGGGTGGATGATGGATGGGTGGGTGGGGGATGGATGGATGGATGGATGGGTGGGTGGATGGGTGGATGGAAGGATGGATGGGTGGGTGGATGGGTGGATGATGGATGGATGGATGGATGGATGGATGGATGGATGGGTGGGTGGATGGATGGATGGATGGGTCAGGGGATGAGTCAGGGAAGGAGGAAAACTGAAAACTTCCCTCTGGTGCTCATTCTTTCTGCTTTTCCCAAGGACGAGCAGCGGCAGTGTGAGGAACACATCACCCCTGTCTCCCCAACAGCCTCATGACTGCTCTGGGTGGCTCCTGCCAACATGGCACTCAGCAGGGCCTCGTCTGTGAGCCTGTGTGAGCTGTAATCACCTCACTGGGGGCCATTTTTTTCTTCAGCATGCTTCCGGTGAAACGCTCACATGCCCCACGTGGAGTTCACACGGTTCAGCGGCAGAGTGATTTATTGTTCAGGGAGTAATTATCAGAACTTCTTGTCAACTCTGCTTTATTTTGCCAAGGATGGGAAAAGCTGTGTTTTGAACAAATCGAACTGGCAGAGGGATGTAATCCTCACTGGAGGAGCTGCACCAACCTACTGCAGTGTGGGCACAGCATGCTCAGGGCGGATCAGCAGTTCTCAGAGCTTTTCCTCCCCAAGCGGGCAGCATGTCAAGTGAGGCCTGAGTGGATGTGTCTCCTACTTTCTCATTTTACTCAGTTTTCCAGCATCCCTGGGGCAAAGGTACTCTCCCACTCTGTTTACAGAAAGGGGTGTATTGCGAGTAAATTCGTCCAAAGGAACACTCACAGCTACTAGAGGCTCAACTCTCCAAGCCCAATACCACCTTGACACATCATTATCTCCTAGCTGAAATGTATATTTTATTGTAATTTATTTCACCATCCCCGCTACACTTAAGCGAACTTCAGTTGCTAACTGACCTCCTCTCCACCTCTGCCCAGTTGACTGTTGCATGATACTTTGCTCACAGTGTTCCACTGGCTTCATTCCATTGAAGGCTTTATGATGTCAACCTATTTCTGCCTTCTCGTGTGTCCCCCACATCCTTCCAACTAGTCTCTAGTCTTCTCTTCCCCATCCTTGACCTCCAGTCACTTCAAGATTAGTTCCCCCAAAACAGGTTATGTCTATGTTCCATCCTGTTCATGTCTGTTCATCACACTCTGGGGTACATCCCAAACTTCCCTGGCGTATGTATCTTAACCAATCAGTTGTCTGGATTTTTAAAAATTTTATATTCCATTTTATTGAATGAACCTATCATTTCTACTTAAAAATTTACCTCCTTTTTACTATGAATTCCTTCAGAATTCCATATATTTTATTTTGATCTTATTCATACTCCTTCCCAAATTCCTCCCAGATTCCTCCCATAAACACTGGACTTTGTGTCCTCATTTTAAAAACTCCAGTTTAGTTAGTGCTATGGACTCTTACGTGTGTAGCCATCACTGGAACATGTTGGACATAAGTGACTATATCCTTAAAGAAAAGTAACTACCCCCTTCCTAGCAGCTATAGACCCTAGTAGAGAACCTACTACTATTATTCTGCTAAGAGAACATAGTATTCAACCCACTCCCAGTGACTTATCTTTATACCCACAGATCAATGGATCACTCAGACTTCATTGCAGAAGCTTCTTATAGCAGATGATGGTTAACATAGAGACCCACAAGGTGCAGAGAGAAAGAAACCATAGAGTGCTCAGCCCTAAATGGGTTACACACATCACTACCTTTGTTCCTAGACTCAGGAAGCAATGTGGAAGAGGAGGGTTAAAGACTCTAAGAGCCAGAGGTCAGAGGTGAATACAAGAAAACATTGTTTCCCAGAAACAACAGGACAGTGGCAAAAACAAACTCAAAATGTGTAACAGCAAGCACAAGGCCTGTCCAAGCTCAAACACACAAGTTCCTAGCACTGAAGCCTCACCTCTACCTGAGGAACTATCAATAGTAGGTTGGCTTTTGTACATGAGAGTTCTGGAGATTTTGGTTCAGTAAACCTACAGGAGTGTCTAAGAATAAAGATCTTACAATATTTCTTAGGTGTTGTTTGTGGGGGTGGATCTCTATCTTTCTCTTTACACACACACACACACACACACACACACACACACACACACACACACACACACACACACAAGATCAGCAAGCCAGCTAGGGCAATGTCAACCAGCATTCCAGCTATCTTGGTCATGCATGACCAGCCTTCTTGGTGACGCCCACCTGGCTGCAGCTCAGCTCCTTCTTTTACCCACCTCTCTCATGGCAAGCTCCATGATCAAGCTCCATGCTCTTTTCAGATGGGCTAAAAGTCTCTCCATGTTCCCCTTCTGGGATGCTCTTCCTTTTCTGTTGCAATCCCACATATCATTAGAGGTCCAGAATGCATCCCACTGCTGCAAATAATCCACCCCTGTCTGTCTCACTGTTGTTTCCCCCTTCCTCTTCCACCACCTTCTTTTGAAACTTCTAGTCCAGCAATGGGAAGCAGCACTGGTTTATGTTGAAAGCTGTTTTGGACCTCAGTGTTTTCTGCTGTGTCCTGGTTTTCCTTTCATCGATTGGTCCTCCATCTAGATTTTCAGCCCCCTGCAGGTAGCACCAAGGGGCAGACTTCCATGTGTGGCTAACAGAATGTCATCTCCATAGTCATCTAAGGTGACAATAGCCTTATGCACCACCCGCAAAGCAGTGTGGTTAGTTTCCTCTCCTGAGAACCTTGAGCAATGAAGAGTTGCCCCTATGTTTCAGTTATGTCCTTGAGAGATGTGTCATTCAGTCACTCAGGAACTAGAGAGAATAATGTTTTGGGCCACCTACTAGACAGTGCCAATCCAGTGTTCAATTAAGCCAGTCACTGGAATACACGACATTTTAACTCCACAGCAAAGAAGCAGACAGTATCAACAAAGCAAATAATGTTACATTGTGTCAGAGAGTGGCACGTCCTGTATTTACTATTTGATATTTGTCACCGAAGAAATACCATGTTGGGAAACATAAGTTTAAATTGGGATTCTATAATAAACAAGAGAGCTCTAATAATCCAGAAAATGCTGAGCCCAGTGAGCTGGATGACGGAAGACCCAAACAGTTTGCCCACTCAGAATATGTACATTTTCAGTCCAATATGATGCCTGAATAACAAAATTAAACTTGATTCCCTTGGCAGGAAGATGAGAGAAGATGACTCAGATGCTGAAGACAGAAAAATTGTAACTTCTGACATATGAGTAGAGCCATGAGCCTTGTAAGGCTAATGTTCTCTTCGTAGCAACCCAATGCAACCCACATAGGAGCCAGCGTCATGGCAAGGTCTCACTATAGAGTTCAGGTTGGCTTTGAACTTACTAGTGTCCTGACTTTACCTACCAAGTACTGTGGTTTCAGGATGTGCCTCCATGCCACTCCCCTTCTAGAATTCTCAAGGAGCAGAATGATGAGATCATATTACAGTTTAATAAGACGCCTCCAGCTTGAGAATGAAGTACTGAAAGGGTTCAGAGAGGAAGATCAGATTAGAAGACACCGTTGGTTCACTCTACATCAAGTTCTTCTTGGCTGCTTATTCTGTTGAATGAGAGGCCCAGTGCAAGGGGCACAGTAGAAGCTACATTGATTCACTATTTAATAGAAGGCTTGGATTTAAATAAGCAGATACCAAAGTAACTATGTATTTAGAAGCCGTGCTATGGTTAGGAGTCTATGATGATATAAATAAGTATAAGTGTATGTGTGTTCCATTTTTATGAGTGATCAGGGTACAGCTTCCTTAAACAAATGGCATTTATTCTGACATCAAGAGGATGAGGAGGAGAATACCTCGGCTGATCTCTAAGAAACATAGAAAGCAGGAGAGTATATTGAGAAGCTGGTTCCCTTACAGGAAGAGCAGAGGCACTAGGGATGTTGGGAGACAGAGATTTGGGGTGTCTTTTTGGAGAAAGAATTAGGAGAATTGCTGCAATCTGTTGAGGAGCAGATGCAGCTATAGAATTACTCAGAAAGCTGAAGGGAGGGCTAGAGAGTAGAATCCATAGGATGTGATTGTGAATTTGGGATGAGAATGTGGGTCAGGGAAACGTGCTGAAATGACATCCGGTTTTCTGGCTCAGTAACCTGGAAAAACAGAGGCAGGATAAGTCACAAGCTGGGGGGTGGAGCTGGTGACTGCTTCAGTGCTGAGATGTCTGGGATACTCACGGCACATCCAGGGAGATGTGTCTGCCGCATTCTGGGAGTGAGTTCAATTACAGCAATGGCTGAGTTCATCTAGGTTTGAATGAAACCACTGCCAAGTGTGGAACACAACATGTGATGATCCTAAGGTACAAGGCATCATTGTCTCATTCATCATGAGCATGAGAGAGGCCACGAGTGGAGGTGGATTAACAGAGACATCTTGCTGTCATTTTTCCTTCTACAAGTGAGCCAGTGTCAATGAGCAAGCTCAGGTTGATGCAACGCCATGCTTTTCATTGGAATTTTCTTTGCCAACAGTAACTCTGAGGAATTAGATGAGGGAGAGTTGATGTGGGCATACTTTCAACTCTGATATAAAATTGTTTATTTAAAGACATTTTGTTATGTGCTTATGTCTCTTTTATTATTTCTGTTTTTTGAGATTATAATGTAATTGCATGAGTTTCCCCTCCCTTTCCTTCCTCAGAATCCTCCCATATACCTCTCCTTGCTCTCTCTCAAATTTATAGCCTCTTTTTTCATTAATTGCAGTTACATGCATGCTAGCCCTCTCTCCTTCCCTCCCTCTCTCCCTCCCTCCCTTCCTCCATCCCTCCCCTGCCTCAACTACAACCTGCTCTGTCTGGATAATGTTACTTCTACATATATTTTAAGGGATGACCACTTGGTATTGGATAACAACAGCAGACATGCTAAAGTGGATAATAGAAAAAAGACCACAGGGCTTCCACACTACACAAAGACCTACAGGCAACTCAGGAATGCTGAGAGTGGGAGGAATCGTCCTCCCCCGGGAAGAGCAGACCAGTTGGTTATCCTACACCAAGGGGTCAGTCTTGTGCTTTTTCTTAAACAAATACCTGACAAGAGGGGCCTTTTAAAACACTTTATTTCCATACAATTGAGCTATCTTCATACATTAAATAAACTTTAAGCTGTATATTGTCAGGGTGATTAATTTTAGACTTAAACTTGATTGGATGAAGAAATGCACAAATAGTGGCATTTCTGGGCCCCAGCATAGCTGAGGGTCTGGACAGATCAAAGACAGAGGAAGGGCAGACTCCCACTTCCACCCACCTTGGGATGCTGGGTCATCCTGCTTCTCATACCCTGAGTATCAGGACTTTAGGTTCTCTGACCATTGGCTCTTGGAACTTAAAATTCTAGAGTCTAAGGTCTTCAGCCTTGGGCTGAGGTTTACACCAGTAGCTTCTCTGGTTCTGAGGCCTGAACTTGCCCAGTGGTACACCATGGTTTTTCTCAGGTCTTCAGAGTGCACACAGTATATGGTATATTTCTCAATCTCCATAATCTTATGAGCCAATTCCCTTAATAAATTCTTCCTCTCCTTTCTGTATGTATGTATGTATGTATATATGTATGCATGCATATATGTTTCTACTATCATCCCATCTTATCTATCATCTATCTATCTATCTATCTATCTATCTATCTATCTATCTATCTATCTGTCTATTTATTATCCATCTATCTTCTCCTTACAGCTTCTATGCTACCAGATTTAATTCACTATGAATTGGAGATACTTATAAATTTGTGTTTGTACTGAATATGTACAGATTTCTTTTTCCTTACTATTCTTTTCTAATAATGCACAACTTCTTACATTCTATCTGGAATTAAAGTAACCTAGGGATGATTTAAAGCATTCAAGAGGATGCATGTGCATTATATGTAAATACCATATCATCTTATATAAAGGACTTAAGCATTCACAGATTTTGGTATCCAAGGGGGTCCCTGGTACCATTTCCCCATGAATACCAAGGAATGACTATATGCCATATTGGTTTACTCTCATTAGAAAATCCTGACACATTATTTCATAAGACTTTACATATATATTCTTAAAGAAGAAAAAAGTTACTTCCTGACTTCATTACATGCTTAGTTCCTGGATTGGCCTCTGTAAATGAGTTCTGGTGAACTACTGGTGACTGGGACACTGAAACACTGAACTGCAGCATTCCAAGTTCCTTACAGATGAAGTCTTGCTCATGGCCATTTATTCATTCTGAAAAGACATGGAAACTCATTCTCAGCACAGAGAGGGTTTTCTGTGAAGCTACTGACTGTAGAATCCTTTGAATGAGAAAGGGACAGTAAGAGAGCTTGAAAACAGTGGCCATTACAGAGATAATGAGTTTATGTGGCCCACTGTAAAAGGGGGAGGGGCTATGGCTGTGTGTGATGATTTCTTTCCTAATAATCTCTTTCTCTTGGCCTTGCATGGTGGCTCATTGTTATTGTTTTATAACTCAGTGAATACCCACCAGATGCATTTTTCTGTGTCTGTTTATGATGGTTGTTGTCATCTTCTTGGGTTCAAAGATTGTTTTGATGATTTCATTCCGCCTACAGACTAAAGGAGAATTATTGAGAGATAATAGCTGGTCACAGAATTCCTTTGTTATGGCTAAACCTCAGTAACATTCTTGGGAGAAGGCAAAAATGTGCTAATGAGATTTTCTTTTTTCTTTTTTGAAAAAGTTAAAAAATAAGGAAGATAAAAGAATTCTTTGCAGAGAGGAAGTCAAGAGTTGGGTTTGTGTTGAATAAAGGGATGAGGAACATCAGGTGGTCACCGGCCCAAGAGTCTACCTGAGTCCAATGTTCTCAAATGTGAGTGTTTAGGGAGCTCTGTTTTTCAATGGTATATTTTACTCTTAAACAACAACAACAACAAAAAAATGGAAAACGTGTCTTTAAAGAAAGATCAGGGTGAGAAAAGGTATTTATATACTAATTCACTGCGAGTTGATTTCTCCTTTGGAAGTCGGCAGGTGTGTGTGTGTGAAGCACCTTGGTGACTAGTGGACAGGACGACACTGGACATGCAGCTAGAAGTGGGTAACTAGTTCCCTGTGTCTATGTTCATCAGCCTTGCATTTGACTTAGAGGCATACTGACAAGCTGGCAGACTTCTAATGCTCTGTGAAACAACAAAAGAGAAAAATATAATTCAAAGAAAATATCTTTCCTTCATCTACTAGAGAGATAAACTTCACTTGGAGTGACTTATCTAAAATATGTCCAAGATGAAATGGGATGCCTAGAAGTTGAAGCAGATAAATTTGGAAGAATAGAAAATAGTATCCAAATCAGACACTCCATTTCAAGATTGCCTGGAGGAGTCATAGTTTAGTTACTGAACGATGGGCAGGCTATGTAAAGTAAGGTGTGCCCAGAACCAAAGCATTTATTGGTACCTGTGACTGCTGGACTCAGCTTCCAGTGTACTCACCACTGTACCACTCAAGATCTGACCCGGCAGGGCAGCCTCTTCCTCTGTGCATGGTGTCTGGGATCTCCTTTCCCTCCACCAAGGGAGTTTACAAAGCAGGGGCAGTGCCTTCTGCTGGTGTAGTTTTGCCCATGTGTCCTCCGAGGACCTGACAAGGAGAGTCTCTGCTCTGAGTTCATGAGAGAAAATCTCATCTATCTTCTTTGGAAGCTCTTGTTACAATTATTGAGAGAATTAAGGAGTGTGCAGGCACAGAGCCAAGTGGTGTGTCAGGCCCTTCCCATATTGTCTGCCTCATGAGCCAAAATACCAATTGCTGCTTCTTTTAGAGCATATTGTGGTATTCCATTTTTGGCAAGAATCTCTCCAGAGTCCTGTATCATCTCCAAATGATCTTATGAATCACCTTGTGGCTTTCCGCCACAAAGCAGCACAAGTTAATCTCTCTGTTTTTGTAACTGTAGGGCACAGTATGTGGGTATTTGTCCTCTATATATGGGTCCTAGAGTCATTAAGTTATACACTTATTCATCCACTGCAGAAGCACAGTGTAAATCTGAACATGGTCTAAGTGCTTAGAAAGGTTCCAATAGATTGGAGATATGGGTTGTGTGTTCCTGTAGCTTTGAACCCAGATGGCCAAAGTTACATGAGAAACACTTGAAAGCTGTTTTTATATCTGTGCTAACTTAGGTGACGTAGGGCAAATGGTTTAAATCCTTTGGGCCTCAGTAACCCATGGGAAAAATAAATATTAAAAACACCTGTCATATACCTCATTGTACTGGATGGGAAGGCAGGTTCTGATTGGTCAACACCAGAGAGACTAATTGAACAAAATGGGACACAGTGGTAGATTCTCTAATGCATGTGAAGAGGGACTAATGAGCTAGCTACTCAAGATACCTGTTCATTAGCATGCTGCCTACCCTTCAATGAGCTGTACGTCCTTATAGGCACCAGTGCACCCCTCAAGTGAACACTCAGGAGGGATGCTGCAGTGCATTTGTAGAGCCCAACAGGACATTGTGAAACACATGGACCGGTGGGTTTGCTGTGTTGAGTGGTCTTTGTCTCTGTTTTTTTTTTCTTTTTTTTTTTTTTTTTTTAACTCATTTATTTAATGGCCATTCACTGAACACTTACTGTGTGCTGAATCCAGCATATTCTGCCCAGAGTGCAAATAGGCATGGAAAACAGAGTTCTGGACCTGTCAGAGCCAAACACTTGCTTAGAAGATGGATTCATGTGTGGTATAAATCCCAGGTAAGTTTAGAGTAAGTGTCCTGGAACACAAAACTTTGGGACTTTGCCTTGGAGTGTGAGTGGTGTGTGCTTTCATGGCTTTTTAAAGCCAAAATTTGTGACGGAAAAAATAATCACTTGTATTGGGCCTTGAATGAAGACTGTTGCTAGTTAGTGAGTGAGAGAATTACTGCCCACTGGGATCTCAAGTATAATAAATGTGGATGCTAGGAAACTATTTTGACCCAACATATTTTACTTAAAAATATTTAAATGTATCCTAGATTAGGAACAAGTACAAAATTCTTAGACTCATGGCCTAGCATGTTCATAAACTATGTATAAATTAAACTGTGAGACCCATAACATCCATTGCATTTTTTTTTTTCTATTGAGGTGGGAGACAGAGACTTACTACTTATCAGGCTAGCCTTGAACTTGCTATATAATCTTTCCACTGGCTTGTAACATGTTGTGTAGTTGAGGCTAGTTTCAAGTGCAATTCTCTCTTTCAAGCTTTCCAGGCACTGGAACTGTAGGCATGCTCCACCAAGGCTGACTAACATTTACCTTTAATTTAATTTAATTTGATGTGTGTTGATGTGTTATGAATCTATATTTCCTACAATGGATTTAAGAATGAATTTATATTTTGGTTCAGTTAGATTGTCTTAAAACTTTCCTGAGAATGATCCATCATTTGAGTGCCTGTCATTGTAAAATTCCACTGGGTGGTTCTTAAGACTGCAGATATTAAAGCCTTGATCTCTTCATCTACTAGAATTAGGATGAAACAGTATCCTTCCCTCTTAGGGTTGAAGTAAAGAATTAAAGGGCATGATGTATGTGCATACATAAATGATGTTTTAAAAGCACTTAAAAGGGTGCCTGGCACTATTACAATAGACCATACCTTTTCAGTATTAATTACGGGTTTTAAGTGTTCATTTTGAATTACAGTCTCATTTAAAGTCCATGATGAGTTATTTTGAAAAAAAGCCTTTAACATAAAAGTGGCTTCCAGGTTTAATGGTGAAGTATGAACATATTTTCTAATAAATAATGCCATCATTTCATGTTTGCCATGGCCCTCTGCCAATGCATCACTCCAGGTGGCAACCTTAGTCATCCACCTACTGCAGGTGAAGGAGAAGTTCACAGTTACATCACAGGGGCTGAGTCAGCTTCATTATGCTCCTTAGTACTCAGTGACAACTCAATTCTCCTGTCAGATTTCTTTGTTCAAAGTACTATGAAATCCCCGTGAAGTCCACCACTAGAGGGTCAGTTTCAGACTTTACAGATGCTGATGTAGTTCTTAGTCTGATGGGGATTTTATTTAAACGAAAAATACCATGGAGCATGTGTCTCATCAACAACAAAAACTTATTTCTTGTACTTCTGTGGCTGGGAAGTTCAAGATCAAGGTGCCAGCAGATTTGGTGTCTGGTGATGAATTGCTTCCTGGTTCATAACCAATGCCTCCTTGATGTGTTCTCACATGGTAGAAGAGACAAGCTAGCTTTCTAGGGTCTGTTTAACGAAAGCACTAATCCTTTCCATGATGGCTCTGCCTCATGACTGATGCGTTTATTTAATTATTTTTATCAATAAAAAATCAGGGGTTGGGGATTTAGCTCAGTGGTAGAGCGCTTGCTTAGCAAGTGCAAGGCCCTGGGTTTGATCCTCAGCTCCACAAAAAAGGACGGGGTGCTGGAGAGATGGCTCAGAGGTTAAGAGCACTGACTGCTCTCCCAAAGGTCCTGAGTTCAATTCCCAGCCACCACATGGTGGCTCACAACCATCTGTAAAGAGATTGGATGCTCTCTTCTGGCCTGTAGTCATACAGGCTGTATACATAATAAAGAAATAAATCTTAAAAAAAAATTGGGAGTCAGATATCGGGGTAAGAGCCTGAATGATCAGAGAAGTGGCAGAGAAGCCACCAGTGACTCCTATCTCTTCGTCCCTCCATCTAAAATGGTTGAGATCTTATCTCAACCCTGCCTTACTACTTCCTGTCTCCTCAGTCCTCCAAAATCTCTATGGTTAGTTTTGTTCAGCTAGTGGCTAGCTCTGCCCTCTGACTCAAAACAAACTTTATTGTCAGAATGCAATCAAAATATCACACAACACATGGCCTAACCACCTCTTGAAGGCCCTAATACTTCCTAATACCATGACCTTGGAAGTTAAACTTCAACTTACTTACTCAGAGAGAACATGCACGCACGCACGCACGCACACACACACTCTGCTCTAAGAGTTCATGGTCTTACATCATTCCTGTGATCCAGATAACAGCATCTTTAAAAGACATAATTATAACAAGAACATAACATTCTTGATAAACTTGGATGGGGCTTGAAATACTTTATTTTGGGAATTTAAGAGAAAAGATGTTTGGAGTACTTTGTTAAGGCTTTTGAAATAATATTCAAGAATCATTGCCTAATAAAACACCCCCAAATAAGAATATGCTGTTTAACTAGGCAGAGAAAGGGAACCTTACAGAAGATGGGGAGGAAGGATTGTAGGAGCTAGAGGGGTCAAGGATACCATGGGAACACAGGCCACAGAATCACCTAAGCAGGGCTCACAGGGGCTCAGAGAGACTGAAAATATAGACACAGAGCCTGTGTGGGTCTGAGCTAGGTTTTTTTTTTTGTTTTTGTTTGTTTGTTTGTTTTTGTTTTTTGTTTTGTATATACCTTATGATTGTGTAGCTTGGTGTACTTGTGGGACTTCTGACAGTGGGAGTGGGAGGTGCCTGACTCTTTTGCCTGTGATCAGAACCCTTTCCCTCCTACTGGGTACCTCCATCCAGCTGGGACATGAGGGTTTGTACTCAGTCTTATTGTATCTTGTTAGGCCATGTTCGGTGGATATCCCTGGAGGCCTACTACTTTTTTTTTTTTTTTTTAAGGAAAACGGAGGTCAGGATGTAATGTATGAGAGAAGAATAGAAGTTTTTTAAGAAGAGAATATGGTGTTTATAAATGACATTGTGTTCAATCCTTATTCCCACCCATGGTGAGGGCATCTTTATGATGGGAATACAGGTGTTTAGAGACGAACTTGCTGAATGTTCTTGAAGGAAATGGAAGAGCTGGAAGACTAGATGAAGAATTAACGGTGAACCTGAGAAGGGCTCTGTCATAACTGCAGCCAAGTTCCCCCCTCCTGCTGGATTTGCACTTACACAGAGGCAGGCAGGACAAGACCATGCACACAACTGGCCAGATGGGAGCTAAAGCAGAAACTAAAGGTCAAACAAGATCCGGGAGGCGCTGCTTATCCAAGCGCACACTGTGAGTGCATCATCCATGAGCTAGCAGTTAGGCTTGAGAAGACTGCAGTCAGTACTTCAGAACTACACACAGAGAGAAGAGCGAGCTTCCAGGTCTCTTCGCTTGGCTTTTTAAAAAATTTATTTATTTATTACTAATTAATTAATTAATTAATTAATTAAATTATTTATTTATTTATTTTGAGACAGGGTTTCTCTGTGTAGCTTTGTGCCTTTCCTGGAACTCACTTTGTAGCCCATGCTGGCCTCGAACTCACAGAGAGCCACCTGCCTCTGCCTCCCGAGTGCTGGGATTACAGGCATGCGTCACTACCCCCCGGCTTTTTTTTTTTTTTTTTTTTTTTTTAAGTAAAACCATCTAATCAGTTTTAGTGCATATGGACTGGGACACTTACAAAATGATGGTGGCCATCTTAATTGTCATTCATAAATTCTGTTCTGAGTTAGTCATAAAGCAATCTAAGGTGACTTTAAAAATTCAAATTTGGCAAGCATAGCGGTACAGGCCTGTGATCTCTTCAGGAGGATCTGAGGTTCAAGGCCAGTCTAGGCTGCAGGGTGAGACCTCGTCTCAAAAGAAAGGAAAGAAGGTTTAAAAAAGTTGGCAGCAGTGTGTTTTGGCTGTGATTTAGAAAGTCATTGTCCATAAATTTCTGTGTTCACTTTGTTCCTGATACCGGAATTGAGGATTTTTTTTTTTTTTATTATCCTGATTAAAATTTTTCAACAAATATTTTTAATTGACATTCAGTATCTATCTCCTGGTAGAAATGCGTCAAATTCAGAAGGAAATACAAGGGTTGTTATGGTTACCATCTTGATAGACCACCATGGAAACATCTACATTTATCTTTTGCTCCCAGCCCATGTTTCATTGGTTTGAGACATATTAGAGCTACCTCCATTTTCTTTAGCTCTTAGCTAGGGCTTGGGCATCATTCAATATTGCTAAGACTCTTAGTTTTTCATTCAGCATTTAGGTATCCTTTGAAGGTACCATTCACTATTTATTTGTTATTTTTGTGAATGAGTGAAATGGTTAGAAGTGGGCTGTAGATCGCTTGAACAGAAGCCATAAGGCCCTTCCCTGTGGCTTGCAGACTGTTCTGAGCCAACTGCCCCTTCTTTGGCAGCTGGCCGGACGGCCTCTAGGGCAGGCCTGGCTGATGGAGGCACTTTACCACCACTTTTCAGAGCATTCCAGCAGTTGCAGATCACCATAGCCACCACCTTTGCTTCAGGAGCTCGCCCTGGTTATGGTTATTCCAGACAACCGTGCAGTCTTGGCATGCTTCACTCCAGAACATGCCTTTCACACTCTAAATGACCTTGAACTATTCTCAATCAGGCCAAGAAGGGCACACTTCTCCTGGGGGCTCAGAATAGAGTTTATAATGTGTGGCCTGCCTATTTGGTCAATATGTAAGGCCTACAGTTGGTAAAATGGGAAGAAATGCAGACTGTTCTGAGCAAACTGCCCCTTCTTCTGTTTAGCTTATTTTTCAAGTCAGCCAGGAGTCATTCTTCTGTGTTGTACTTGGTGTTGTGACAGTGGGACCCAAGAAAAGAGTTCTAAACAGTCTATTCTATTTCGGACCTTCATTACAGTTATAGTTGACAGAGATGGTGTCTTAAAGAGGGTACAGCAACAGCAGAGGTAACACAAAGGTGGCCAGGGAGTTGCTGAATGCTGCTAGGGTAAAGATGACCAAGGCTGATAGAGGGAGAGAGAAGGAAAGTGAAGACAGGCTGCCAAGACAGCAGAAGGCAGAATCAAAGATGAGCTCCATCCACTGGGAAATTCCAGAGGGCGACTGTGCCCTGCCAGTCAAAGGTCCCACCATCTGAGAAGCCTAACAGGAGCCACTGTAAAAGGGCTGGAGGATCCTGAAACCTAAAGGTTGCAAGGTGCAACACTGTTCATTGTTAGGCACCAGGAGTCTTAATACCCAAGACTTAGGACCCATCACACCAGCTGGCACTGATTACTAACCACTGCTTCAAGCCAAGATTTCATTATCTAGGTTTGGGTGCCAGCCCACTGGAAATCAGTTCTCAGAGCATCTAGGCCTTGTCTTGAGAACATGAAGCTATAAGCTCTGACTTCCAATTCCTGAAGCATAAGTTTCTAGTATTCTGGGACTGGAGCTATAAGCTCTCGGGTCTGTCAGCTCAGTCCATAATGCTTAACAGTCAAGATACTAGAAAATACTCTATTCCACATGAATAGAATAGATGGCCCCAGCACACGGCAACAGACTTTCCTTTCTTAGAAGGGTACCAACTCTGCTAATGTTCTGTAACTAGCTGAAAATTTGCTGTCAGGCATATTGAAGTTCTCATATCACAGATGAGAGCCTGGTATTTTCTCTCCACTCTACCATCTTTCATGTAGATAATCATAACAGGAAAGAATGATGGAGGCAATTTGATATTACTCAAAAGAGAAGTCTGGGGGAAAAAAGTTCTGCAAATAAACTACTCATTGTACAGGTGGTCAAATATGCCTCCTGCCTGCACAAGTCATTTTATCTGCAGCAGGAAAAGTATGTAAAATTGCATGGTATCACAGCTGTGGTGGTTGGAAGACAAAGCTATGCTTGGATTTCATTTCTAAAGATTTCAAGAAATTCCTAGAGATGGAGAAAATAAGAAAATGGTAAAAAAAAAAAAAAAAAAGGACTCTGCATATTCCACTTCAAAGTTTATACTCTCCAAGGGAATGCTTCCACCTCTTTAAGGAACTGATAAATTCTAGACTCTTCCCCTAAAGCAGAAAGAATGAAGTTTTTCCATTACATATGGATGCCAGTGCAACCGTATCACAGAGAGGGCAGAACAAAACTGCTCAATCCAACCCACCTTGAATTATACAAGCACTTACTGCAGCACAGAATCAGCAGAAAGAACAGCGGTGACTGTTTTCAGAAGTATTGGACTAAGTGCAGGCTGCAGGAATGTAAGGATGGTTCAACCCGAGAACATTTATCGTTACAGCGTGCAGCTTAATCTTAATACCAACTTGACAGGGTTTGTAATCACCATGGCATCATACTTCTGGATGCGTTTGTGTGGGTGTTTTCAGAAAGATTTAAGCAAGGCAGGAAGGTCCACCCTGAATAAGGTGGCATCATTTCATGGGGTCCTGGGCTGGGTACAGAAACTAAAGCCATTTTAGCAGCAGTATTGTTCTGCTGCTTCCCGCGGGCACATGACCAGCCATCTTCTGTTCCTTCCGCACGTCCTGGTCTCCATGACAGGTGGCACCCTCCAACTTCGAGTCAAAATGAATTCTTCCTTCCTTAATTTGCTTTCATCAGAAGGAGAAAAGTAACTCCTGAGTATGTGTATTCTCCTCCTTGCTTTGTGGCCCAGGCTGGTCTTGAACTCATGACGACCTTCTGAGTAATGGGATTGCAGGCATGTAGCACCATGTGTGTCCTTCATAGTATGCTCACTAGTAGATCAAATAAGGGGAAACCATGTGATCATCAAATATATGAAGATATTATGATAAGTAACATATAACAACAATTCAAAGTAAATGCAAGTTTCCTTGTAGTAAGATGAGATAAAAAAAAACACAACAGTACATATATATCAAATATGTATTTGGTCGCACACATGCACAAAGCTTTGTTTCATATGTCTTGTCATTATATTGGAATGATAATCTACACTATGTTTGATGATGAACAATAAAATAGGCAACGTCCAGAGCCATTGTTGTAAAACGTTCTGGACATGTAAAATGGAAATTATGGAAAATCCAACCAGAGCTCAATAATTTGGTAAGACATGGGCAATATTTTCAAATGGGATATGATTAAGTCCATGGAAACCCCATCAATAGCTAATGAAAATATTCATAGAAGCAGGAGGGAAATTAAATAAGCTTTCTTGTTACTAAATGCTCAAACAGAAATGATAGTGGTTTTACTTATGATTTAGTATAAAATGTCTCAAACATACTGAACAGTATTTCAAAGCCGTGCACATGCTTTTGGAACCACCATCTTGGCTAAGACATCAAGCATTGCCAATGCAATTGAAACTCTTTGTGCTTTGCCCTTGATCACTTTCCTTCCACAGAGGCAGTCATTGTCATGAAGGTTTTTTTCCATCTGTTCTTAATGCTTTTCTTAAATATCTGTCTGAGTTTCATCTACACCTAAATTCCCTTTGTGGTTTGTTTAATGCACCATGGAAATAGCATCTTATTGAAAACATGATGTTTTAGCTCGTTTGTTGTGGCCAGCATGATGTTTGTTGGATCCTGCTGAAAGGGTGTGTGGGACTCCAGCACATCTTCTCGCTATGGATTTTTCCAGACATAAATAAAATCTTGCCTATTATATCATATGCTACCATGAACATTCACATGCACATTGCCTTTTCACAAATGTGAACATTTCCCTACATCTAGACACCTGTAAACAAAACTGAAAAACACTTCTGGGAAAAAATATGAAGAAAGATTCTTATAAGTAGTGATATATTTTCATTATGTGCAGAGATTGAATTGAAAAGATAAAAATTATTTAACATTAACTATCTTATAAACATTTCCTTCTACATATTTTTAAAGAATACATGGGAAGGGGCTGGAGAGATGGCTCAGCGGTTAAGAGCACTGGCTGGTCTTCCAGAGGTTCTGAGTTCAATTCCCAGCAACCACATGGTGACTCACAACCATCTGTAATGAGATCTGGTGCCCTCTTCTGTCATGCAGGCAGTACAATGTATTACATGATAAATAAATCTTAAAAAAAAAAAATGAAGACCACATGAGAATAGGAAGAAGCAAAGTGCTAGAGAGGTCCCCAGAAATCCACAAAGATACCTCCACTGTAGACTACTGGCAATGGTTGCGAGAAACCCTGAACTGACCTACTCTGGTGATCGGATGACCAAACACCCTAACTATTGTGCTAGAATTCTCATCCAATGACTTATGGAAGTGGATGCAAAGATCCAAGGCCAGGCCCCAGGTGGAGCTCCAGGAGTCCAGTTGGTGAGAAAGAGGAGGGACTGTAAGTGTGTGAATAATTGAGCCCAAGATTGGAAAAGCACAGGGACAAATAGCCAAACTAATAGAAACACATGAACTATGAACCAATAGCTGAGGAGCCCCCAACTGGATCAGGCTCTTTGGATAAGTGAGACAGTTGATTAGCTTGAACTGTTTGGGAGGCACCCAGACAGTAGGTCCTTAGTGCATGAGCTGGCTATTTGGAACCTGGGGCTTATGCAGGGACACTTCGCTCAGCCTGGGAGGAGGGGACGGGACCTGCCTGGACTGAATCTACCAGGTTGAGCTGAATCCCCAGGGGAGTCTTTGCCCTGGAGGAGATGGGAATGGGGGGAGGGGCTGGGAGGAAGGCAGAGGGAGGGGGAGTGGGGAGGACAGGGGAATCCATGGCTGATATACAAAATTAAATTAAATTATAAAATAAAAAAAGAATACATGGGAAAATAGCGGCTATTTTAATTGTCCTATTACTATAGCATTAAGTTATTTAGTCACATGTTTAAAACAGTGTGGTACTGCTATAAGACATCAGCGTTGGTCATTGAAGAAGTGACTCCAGGAAAAACTCAAGTAAATAAAACAAAAGGCAGCAGCATCTCAAATCATGGGGGAAAAGAAAGTTCACAAACTTTATTTAGGTTTGTATGACCTTCCTAGCCTCTGTGATAAATATCTGATGGCAACAATTTAGGTGGAGAGAGGTTTATGTTGGCCACGCCTTCAGAGAGTGTGTCCCATCATGTCAGGGGAGGCACGGTGGTGGGAGCAACTCAGTTCACACCTGTGTGTGCTTGAGGTAACAGTTTGTTCCATGATGGACCAGGAGGCAGACAGCACACGCTGGAGCCAGAAGTGAGTATTACTTTCAAAGCTCATCCCTTCCTGGTCACCACATAGTCCCACGAGCCCAAAGGTTCTACAGTGTTCGCCACCTCCAGCTCCCCCAACCACTATCAACTGAAGCTTAATAACTCAAAACAAGATCTTGTGGTGGGGCATTGTAGACTCAAATCATTATGCTCTTCTCTAGCTTCAAAAGCTCCTGGCTATCTAGTCATGCCAGATGTATTTATTCTAACTTCAAGAGTCTTTGTGGTCTTAGCAGTTTCAACACCATTGAAAACCCTGAAATCTCTTCTGACACTGAAGGGAAACTCTTAAATGTAAGCTCCTATAAATCAAGAAGCAAGTTGCACATGTCTAACATGCAATGGCACAGAACCTTCCCATTTCCAAAGCAGGGCTGGGAAGAACAGCAGCTGTCTCACTGTCCTGCTGTTCATAACAACCTGGGCTCTCCCCTGCAGGCTAGACTTCATCCTTACTCCTTCATGGACTGGCCTTGCAGAGACTCTGCAGGGACTGAGATGCCACCATACACTGAGGGCCTTCAGAGGTGTTCCCTGGAACCTATGAGCAAACTTGCATGGAGCCCTGCCACCCTTACAGCTGCCACATGGAGGATACCAAATTCTGATGACAGCTTGAGATGTTGCTGGACCCTTTAGATCATGGCTGAGGGGTCTCTGGATGCCTGTGTGGGTAAAACACATTTCTAAGTACCCTGGTTCAGCCTTTCAGGCACCCTGTTTGCAAGCCCTCTTCTTTTTACATGAAAGATTTCCCAGTACATTTCTAATTTTACACACTAGAGTCTTTGAAGAGATGATGTGGGCTCTCAAGACATCATTCCTGGTATCCCGGCTTTACTATAGGAATGACCCCACTTCTCAATATTAATTTTCAGTAGTAGTTACTTTTCTCATCTCTGGGACTAAACACCAGATAAGCATAACCAAGGAGAAGAGGAGTCTATTTTGGGTCATGGTTTCTTAGGCATAATTCATCATAGCTAGGAAGACCTACTTTTTCCGGGGATATCCTGTGTGCTGAAACAGCACACCCTCCCAAAACATCACCAGGGGAAAAAAAAAAAAACAGAAACCCAAAACATTTATGAAGGTTGGCTGTCATAAGATATACCTCAAAAGAAAAGCCTAGTTCACAGTAAACAGAGAAAAAAGAAATGATGTAACATCATTCATGTTTTTAAGTGTACATTAAAGCAATGCCAAGATGTCTAGGGTGTGAGGAGCAAGAAATATAAACTCGACACATTTTATAGGGAAACTTATATACATTTAAAAATAAAATTATGCATGACATGGAGACTCCATTACTAGACAGTCAGCATCAGAGAAAGGGATAAGAGATCAAGAGTGCAGGGATAGAGTTTGGTTCCCAAGCATGCATACCAGGAACCAGACAAGACTGTATTTGAATCTTAGGCAAAGAGTTTCTTAAACCTTGGCCTTGTCAGAGTTACAGCAGACAGTAATTAATCATATACCCTTAGAGCTGTGAGGACAAAATGAAGCAGCCCGTGCTGAGTGCCTAATAGAACATCTGATGCATTATCAGGGCTCTCTAAGCTTTTGCTACTGTAATTGTCATGGTTATTAAGGTCTCTTCACATTGTTTTCTGACAGAGCATTCATTTTCAGTAACATTTATTTTTCCAGTCTCCAGTGTATGATGTGGTTCATTTAAAAGGGGCTGTGTTTAAGACAATGTGGCTTTAAGTAGATTTTATGTAAAATGAAGCCAGTACATTTCATAATGTTAAGTGGAAATGTAATTAATTGACAGCATTTGTAATGCGTATCTACGTGTGTGTGTGTGTGTGTGTGTGTGTGTGTGTGTGTGTGTGTGTGTTGTCTTGTTATCTCAAGATAAGGAAAGGTGAGCATACAATGTGAAATATGAGTAGCCACTTAACAAGGTCAGTTTAAGTGGCCTCATTGGCTTCCTCTTAAGAAGCCACTCAGAATGGAGAAAGTAGCAACGTAACATGACTTAACCTGAATCTGCATGAAAATTCTGCTGTAACAAAATAGAAGAAAGAGACATCGGCTATAGTTTTATCTTAGAGATCAAAACAAAACCCTTTAGGGAATTTGTATATTTAAGTCTATAAAAGATGTTACTGATTGAAGTTTAATTCTTAAGTGAATAATAAATTACATTAAGTGATTTTTCGACATACACTTCCTAGCCTCAAACATCAGAGGTGGATCTGACTCATGGTCTTTGCATGACAGGTTTTCTTTACCCAGGGCTCTCTTCCCTCAGCCACTCAGACTCATTTCCCCAGGGCTTTTCTCAACTTGCCCTTACACACAGCCGTCTCCTCCCCTCTCTATTTTATAGTCTCTCACTTGGATACGTCCCCCACACTCTGACCTCTTCATTTATTGATATGGTTCATTCACCCTCCCCTTTAAAAAGCAAGGCTTAGCTGAGAAACCTTTTGCTCTGCTGTCTAAACATGGGAGTTTCAGAGTAGATGTTCATTCACATAATGCCTCATATGGGTCTTCGGCAAAAGGAATGAAAACCAGGTTCTTAAACATGTATTTTCAGTAACATTTTCTACAACAGCCAAAAGAGGAAAGCAATTTGTGTCACCTGAGAGAAGGAGAACAAACTAAAGGTGACAGATGATAAAATGGAATATACCTCAATTTTAAAAGGGGGGAAGTCGTGAGACATTTGCAACATGGATGAACCTTGAGACATTATATTGGATAAGACGAACCAGTCACAAAAGGTACACTCCTTGTAATTCCACTTTCAAAAGGTGAACAGTAGCTAAAATCCTTGGGATAAGTATAACTGTGGCTGCCATCTTACTTAAGATGGAGTGGGTATGGGAAGTTTTGTTGAGTGGGTTCGAGTTTCATTTTAGCAAGATGAAAACATTCTAGAGATGGGCTGTCTGTCCAACGCTGTGAGTTTGCTTAACTCTAGTGGACAGTGTAGTTAAAAGGGGTTATGGTGTTAAATATTGTGCTCTGTGTATTTAATTTCAATTAAACTTTTAAAAAGAAAGGAAGAGGAAGAAAGGGATGAAGAGGATGCCTGATTCTTTCCAGGATATCACTGTGCTTGCTGGCTGAGTGGGCACTCAGCGGGTGAATGGGGGCTCCTTCTCTTAGTTGTGTGGATTGAAAAATGTTAAGATTTACCCCTGATACTTGACAAAAATTCAGTTAAGGAAAGGACTGTTATGATTTGTAGCCTGTGTTTTGAGTACCAACCAGGAGAACAAGAGCTCCCCATGAACACACATTCTAAAACTTTGGCTAGCTAATACAGAGGGAAAAACGAATGTAGGGGATTCATCTTTCATTGTAATTCATTTTTCCAGCCTTTCATGTACATTGTGATTTATTTAGAAAGGGCTGTATTTAAGGTAATGGTGGCTGTAATCAGGACTTACATAGAAAGAAGCACTACTTCTATTTCATCATTCAGGAATCTCAACTTTGTAATTATGTGGTTGCTGTTTCCAATCATGAGTCAGCTGTGAGTGTAAGTAGACTGGTCCACCCACTGTAGTTATGTAAATTTCTGTTGGTGAGCTGGCCAGTGCCAGCCAGCCTTATCACTGCCTCACTATCAAAGTCCAGGGGTCTTGATGCTCAGATGTGCACCTGATACCTCACTGGACTGCTTGTTGTGGATCATAGACTTTACCGTTCAGTAGAACTACTGATTGCTTTTCTCTCTTGGAAGCTTGTGTAGCACCTTTGGCTACAAGGAGAGCCAGTCCTCAGGGAGGAGACTTACCAGCTTGATTCCTCCAAGTCCTATGCCCAAAGCATATGAGGCCTTCAGAAATAGGGTCCCACCTTCAAGTTCTGGGACGGACAACAGTAATAGCCTATATTTTTTTGAGGATTTCTTAGACTCCCCTATCAACTCAAGAGGAAGTTCCATGCTTGGCCTTGGAGTTCCATTAGATAGTCAGTTTATGGCTCTTGTGGGGAACATTATAACCCCAAGTGGTGTTACTTCATATACATATATCTTATATATTTTTTACATAAAGAAAAATAATGTTTTCCTATGGCTTTTTAAAAAAATTCTTATTGTTATTTGTCCCTCATTCATCCCTCTCTGTATTAGCCTCCCCCCCCATGTAGTCCCCTCCCTCTTTTTCCCATCACCCCCCTCAAAGCACCTGATTTCTGCTATCCCTTTCTACAGAAGCACTTCTACTTGGGGGCTATCCAATTGCTGTCTAATTTGACTCAAAGCCCACTCAGAAGGTGGAGACTCATGCCTGGTAGTGTAAGCCAGTCGATTCCTCAGGGTTGGTGAAGTCATGGACCCTAGAGGAGAACACTACTGCCACTTCCTAACTGCCACTTCCTAACTGCCACTTCCTAACTGCCACTTCCTACACTTCCTACACTGCCACTTCCTAACTGCCACTTCCTACACTGCCACTTCCTACACTGCCACTTCCTAACTGCCACTTCCTACACTGCCACTTCCTACACTGCCACTTCCTAACTGCCACTTCCTACACTTCCTACACTGCCACTTCCTAACTGCCACTTCCTACACTTCCTACACTGCCATTTCCTAACTGCCACTTCCTAACTGCTACTTCCTACACTGCCATTTCCTAACTGCCACTTCCTACACTTCCTACACTGCCACTTCCTAACTGCCACTTCCTAACTGCCACTCCCTAACTGCTACTTCACTACACTGCCACTTCCACTTCCTAACTGCCACTTCCTACACTGCCACTTCCTACACTGCCACTTCCTACACTGCCATTTCCCTAACTGCCACTTCCTAACTGCCACTTCCTATACTGCCACTTCCTAACTGCCACTTCCTACACTGCCACTTCCTAACTGCCACTTCCTACATTGCCTAACTGTATTCTAAAAACTTACCCCTAGATCCACACTCTAAGCTTCTCCTCCTCCTCCTCCTCCTCCTCCTCCTCCTCCTCCTCCTCCTTCTTTTCAAGTCAGGGTTTCTCTGTAGCTTTGGAGCCTGTCCTAGACTAGCTCTGTAGACCAGGCTGGCCTCAAACTCACAGAGATCCACCTGCCTCTGCCTCCCCAGTGCTGGGATTACAGGCGTGCGCCACCACCGCCTGGCTAGACGCTTCTTTTGTAGAAGATAGAGACTGCTACAGAGATTCACAGCTGACCACAACAAAGAGAACAGACCATGGGATGTTGATATGTCTACAACACCCCCTGCACCTAAAACTCAGAACATTGTGGACACAGGGATGCAGGGGAATTACAAGACTCAGGGGTCCAAGATGGTGGCTGAGAGACTGTGTCCTTTATATATGACAGTTTAACTGTACCCACAGAATCTCAACAGTATTGTTTCCTAAACAAGACCAGCACAGTAACAACCCTAGTTGACATGTCCAACATGGATAAGGAGCATCTCAAATGGTCCCATCCCTATATGAAGAACTATAGTCAACAAATGGCTGCTGAGAGAGGAAGAATGTCTTCTCCATGGAAGAACCACCTGTTAGGTTATCTAATTTCATATGGCCAGACCTAAACACACACACATATGAGACCAGCAGGTTGAATCTGTGTGTTGTGTAAAACAATAATAAGTAAGGAAGAGGTCACAAACTTGAGGTGGAGTAGGGGCCAGAGAAGAAGTTGGAGGAGCGAGGGAGATGGGTGGAAATGATGTAATCAGTTCTCATGTATGAAATTCTCATACAAATTAAAAAAAGATGCGCATATTTCCTCCAGGCTCCGTGGTAAACTCATGGACTCCAGCAAGGACAGACGAGGTCTGGAGGCATTAGGGAACTCCTCACTAAGGCATCTTTCTACGCTTTTATCCTGGTTCCTCTAATATAGACATTATTCTGTTGCTTGCTCAAGAGGCCAAATATCCCATGGGTTACACATCTGAATCATACACTAATCAGATGCAGTTACTTATGCTACTGTGTTGCATGTATTTTTTTTTTTATTTTTAGAAGACAGTCATTGACACTTCACAAACAGTTCATGTTCTTACTTAAAAGTTGAACATAGCAGAAGAGTCTGAGGTCAACTTAAAACTGTCCCTATCCATCCCTCCAATGCTATCCCAGATGTTACAATTTGATATGCCTTTTTTCCTCTTTTGTTATTTAATTTTTATAAATAGTATATCTTGATCAGGTTTCTTCCTCTTCCAACTTCTACCAGATCTTCCCCACTTTCCTAACTAACCAACTTCATGTTTTCTCTCTCTCTTTCACTCTTTCAAAAACAACTTAGAAACCCCACAATATTAAAATAAAAACAAACAAAAAAATCCAATAAGACGACATGCCAAATTAAAAAAAAAAAACCCACAAGACTCCCCATGGAGTTCATTTGTGTTAGCCAACTATTCCTGGGCATTGAGCCAACGCTGGAGTGTGATTCATATACCCGTTGACACCCCACTGGAGAAAACTGATTTTCACTCTTCCAGCAGGTATCAATTGCAAATAATTTCTTGGTTAGGGGTAGAAGCCCATGTCTGCTTCCCCCTCTCAGTGCTGAGACTCTGTCTGGCTTATTCATATGCAGACTTGTGGGTGTTGTCACAAAGTCCATGAGTTCGTATATACACCAGTCCTGTTGTGTCTGGAAGACACAGCTTCCTTAGAATCTCCACCACCTCTGGCTCTTGTGATTTTCCCACCACATCTTCTACAAAGCTCCATGAGCCTGAGCTTGGAGGGAGGAGTTTGATGAAGACATCCCACTTAAGAATAAGTGATCTGAAGTCTCTCATTGTGTGCATATTGTTGAGTTAATCCAGTGTGTGTCCTGAATTCTCTTGTTTAACAGATGTATTTATGCATGTGTGCATACGTGTGTGTGCCTGTGTATACATACACATTTGTACACAATTTTTCCTTATGTTGACAACATCAAACTAAGCATTGTACTAGTTAATTTGTTTGTTTGTTATTGTTGTTGTTGCTTTCCTGTATTGAACCTAAGACCTTGTGTAGTACAGTCAAGTGCTCTACCACTGAGCTATGTACTCCAGTCAGCAAGTGTTTTTTTTATTCACTCACTTGACTGTATCATACGCATATTTTCAGGACCCCACACTTAGGGGTTGTGTAGCAGCAAGACAAGGATTTCTTTTCCACAGGAAACAGTGGAGTATTTTTTTTTTGGTGAACTTATCATGGTTATTAAAAGCAGCTTCTCTGACTTCATCATTGACTATGGCATGGACCAGAAATCTTGCAGCAAAATCATTCAGTGACCTCACCATGAGCTTGTATATGGATAGCAACTATTCTAAAAGTAATTAGCACCAAAAACTATTAATTACAATTATTTAATTAACAAATAAAAGTATATGTGCTTATAGGGAGCACAAAGATGTTTGATATAAATTCACACTGAAGAAGAGTGAATGAAATTAATCAGCATATACTCTATCTCATACTTATCATCGTCATTTGTATGTGGTAAGAACAATCAGATTGTCAGCGGTTTTCAAGTAGATAAGGCAGTGCTGATAACTATGGACAGTATGACATATGAGAGACCTTGAGTTCATGTCTCCTGTTGACACAGCAGTATATGTCCTAGGGCTGGAGAGATGGCTCAGGGGTTAAGAGCAATGGTTGCTCTTCCAGAGGACCCAGGTTCAATTCTCAGCACCCACATGGCAGCTCACAACTGTCTGTAATTCCAGTTCCAGGGGACCCAACACACATGGCAAAAAATACCATGTGCATAAAATAAAAATAAATGAATTTTTTTTAAAAAAAGTATGTGTACTTTGGCCAATATCTCCAGAAGGCCCACTTCAGTATCTAGTGACTACTCTTTTCCTCTGCTTCTGTGACATGGACACTTTTAGAGAGGGTAACTTCTAAGAAGGTTAGAACTGTGACACTGTTGAAATGCATTATTTCACAAACCACTGACTCCAACCATGTTTGGAGCATATTTTTAATTAAACAAATGCTTAAGTTTACTTATGTAGGAAAATTGCTATCCACTACCCAAATGTGATGTTTTCTTAGGTTCAGAGGGAACAAAATGAGCCTCTGATACAGTAATTTATGACTTCTCTGTCTGCATTGGGACCTTCAGCAAGGTAAGAGCGAACAGCAGTTGACAAATTTTCAGACAATTCTGCCTTATCTTGCTGGGAGGACAGCATATTGGGAAGGCGGCAAGCAGAGGGAACACCAGACAATTGAAGGAAGGATGTGGGAAGATGCGCCAGCAACTCAGTTCCCCCAGGGGCTCCCTTGTCCATAGAATCACATTTGGGGGTGAATCAGATGTTGTATTTGGTATTATATTTGTAAGCTGCTGTTCAAACCTCAAGGGTGATTATTTTGAAACTCTAGGATGGGTGCTGGAGAGATGACTCAGCAGTTAAGAACATTAGCATCTTTTCCAGAGGATCTGAGTTCAATTCCTGGTACCCATAAAACAATCTGTAACTCCAGTTCCAGGGTGTCTGATTCCCTCTTCTGGCTTCTGTAGACACCAGACATAGAACACAGATAATTGCAGGCAAAATACTCATACATACACAGTAATTCCTGTTGTTGGAGATCTTCTCTCCAGGTATAACCAAGCCCCTGTGGTCCCACAACCCATGTATAAAATAAGCACACAGACACTTATATTATTTAAACTTTTTGGCCATTAGCTCAGGCCTACCATTGTCTAGCTCTTACTCTTATATTTAGCCCATTTCTATTAATCTATACTTTGCCACGTGGCTTGTGGCTTACCGGTGTCTTTACATGTTGCTTGTCATGGTGGAAGCTGCCAGTGTCTCCCCCAGCCTTCCACTTCCCACAATTCTCCTCCTCCTTGTCCCGCCTACACTATCCTTCCTGCCTGGCTACTGGCCAATCAGCACTTTATTTGTTTTCACCAATCAGAGCAACACATTTGACATTCAGAACATCCCACAGCAAATTCCTTTTTTTAAAAACAAACAAACAACAAGAACAACGGAAAAAAAAACAGCAAGTCCAGATTATACACAGACTCCTCTCCCTTTGACACAATCACCACCTTAGTTTACAAAACAAAACAAACAAACAAACAAAAAACATTTATATAATGCTATGTTCAGTAGAGGTAGTAAATAGAAGAAAAATTCAAACAGGAAACAAAGAGCAGGTTGATAATTAGAAGAATGCAATCACTATATTTAAGCACAGCCAAGAAGAAAGGAAAGCCCTTGGATGATATGTCTGTGACATCGGCATATGGAGTCTGAACAATGGCTTCAACAATCTTCCAGACGAGAGCATGTGCTACTGATGGGAGAGTGGCCTGTTGCGTTTCCTTTCTTGCTGCCGAAACATGTTCTGTGGTTTTTCCTTTCCTTTGGCCTTTGTTGCTATGTCCTCCTCCACGCTCACTAGTATAATCTGCTTATTCACTTTGCACCCCTGAAGCGCTTATATGCAGCTTAGCAAGGGCTTGCAAATAAAAAGAGCTGGTCAAGGGGGTAAGGCAGAGATCACACTGAGGAAAGAGATGGGAGCTAATGTCAATATTTGGACACTAGTCAGACCGGGAATGCTTCATCAGCAGGCTGTTGGCATGAGTCTCTGTTTGCCCCCATGGCACAAGGTGATTGAGTGTCTGTCCACACATGATTGTCTTCAACTAGATGGACCCTGAGAATCTTCCAGGAAAGCCCCAGGAAAGCATCTATCCAATTTATACCCCAGAAGGTGCAATTTAAAGATGTCTGTCTCCTTTCTTTAACTTCAGGGAGGATGGATGAAAAGTGGGGATGAAGTGAACAATAAATACACTCACAAAGTAAACGCTACACACAACATATATCATATCTTGACAAGTTTCCTGGCCTCAAGCTGCAAGATAGTACCAGGGTCTAGTTTTTCATTCTATTGACTTTAATTAGCCTCACGAGGCTGACAGTTATTGCTATTATTGCTGCTGTTTTTAAAGCTAATTTTCTTAACAGTCATACTCGCCCAAACTCATGTAGTTTAACTTTGCAAATTTTAAAGAGAAAATACAACTTGTATTTCTTTGTGACAGTTGCTACCCCAAGTCAGTCATCTGGCCACACTTAGATGTAGTAGAGCCTAATACACAAAGGACTCTTTATAACATGACACTTAGGAGTTCATAACATATTTTTAATTGAGCCAAAATTTTCAGACTGTGGAGGAAGAAAAAAAAGCATCAGGAAGTTTGCACTTCAGAATATTTTGGTATATGTAAATGAATGTAGCATAAAATGCAGTTCTTTGTCCTGCTTGCGAAGGGCCTATGATCTGTTTGGTAGTTCTTTTAGTAATTGTCCTTTGTGTTTTCTTGGGTTTCTGGTTTCCTCCTCAATACCAGTGCTAAGACACTTTTTTAAAAAGCACAGGCTGATGTACGAAAGTGATGAACATTTAGGAAGCCATCCAGTCTTTAAACCCTTCTCTTTCTCCAGAACTCTAAATTTTAGTGTTGGAGATATCCTCAGCAGTAAACATAACTATAGCAATTGTGGCCACAGAAAAGGAGCCTCTGTTCAGGGGCCTGACCTTCCTGGGTGCTCTGTGAGCTGACAGGCCAAGTGGGTCATAGAAAGCGAGGTGAATGTGTGTGAAGTATGTTTTATGAAATGCGGCAACCGTGTGACACGGCTAGTGTCTATGCTTCATTCACTTATGACTTAGACCTTGGTTATTTTTTTGCTCACACAAACCACCAAGTGAGACAGTTGGTCTTCAGCTGGTCTTATTTCCCTCTGTTTTGAGAACTTGGATTTTTTTCTTTTTATTCTTCATTATGGGTTTCTTGAGGATTCTTTCTATTCTCCTTTTTTTTTTTTTTAATTCATTTTACATAGCAGCCACAGATCCCCTCTCATCCCTCCTCCCGCTCCCCTTCCACCTTCCCCCACTCTTCATTCCCTCCCCCAACAGGGTGAGTTTTCCCATGGGGGGACAGCTAAGCCTGCTACATTCAGTTGAGGCAGGACCATACCCCTCCCCAATTTCTCAGGGGTGAGCAAGGTGTCCAGTTGTAGGTAATGGGATCTAGAAAGCTGGTTCTTGTACCAGGGATAGATCCTGCTCACAATGCCAGGGGCCCCATGAACAGTCCCAGCTACACAACTGTCTCTGTATGCAGAGGTTCTAGTCTAGTCCCATGCAGGTTTCACAGCTGTTGGTCTAAAGTTCGTGAGTTCCTTTGAGCTTGCTTCAGTTGTCTCTGTAGATTTCCCCATCATGATCTTGACACCCACCCCCCACCCCCTTGCTCATATAATTCCTCTTCCCTCTCTTCCACTGGACTCTGGAGCTTGGCCTGGTGCATGGTTGGGGATCTCTGCATCAGTTACTAGATGAAGGCTTTGTTAGGGTATTCACCAATCTGGTTACCATGGTAGGCCAGTTCAGGCACCCTCTCCACTATTGCTAGTAGTCTAATCTGGGGTTGTCCTTGTGGATTCCTGGGAATTTCCCTAGCACTAGATTTTTCCCTTACCCCATAATGTCTCCCTCTATCAAGATATCTTTCATTGCTCTCCTACCCTGTCCTACCCCCAGCTCAACCCTCCTGTTCCCTCATGTTCTCATCCCGTATCCCCTCTCCTCTATTACTCCCCTCAACCCCCAGTTTACTCATCAGTATCTCCTCTGTTTTCCCTTCACAAGGTGATCTGTACATCTCTCTTAGGGTCCTCCTTGTTTCCTGTCTTCTCTGGAGCAGTGGGTGATAGTCTCATTATCCTTTGCTCTACATCTAGTATCAACTTATGAGAGTACATACCATGTTTGTCTTTCTGAGTCTGGGTCACTCAGGATATCTTCTAGTTCCATCCATTTGCCTGCAAATTTCATGATGTCATTGTTTTTAATAGCTGACTAACACTCCATTGTATATATGCATCACATTTTCTTTATCCATTCTTTGGTTGAGGGGCATCTAGGTTGCTTCCAGGTTCTGGCTATTACAAATAATGCTGCTATGAACATAGTTGAGCAAGTTCCCTTGTGATATGCTTGAGCATCCCTTGGGTATATGCCCAAGAGTGGTATCATTGGGTCTTGATGGAAGATTGATTCCTAATTTTCTGAGAAACCACCATACTGATTTCCAAAGTGGCTGTACAAGTTTGCACTCCCACCAACAGTGGAGGAGTGTTCATCTTGCTCCTTTCCTCTCCAATATAAGCTGTCATCAGTGTTTTTGATCTTAGCCATTCTGACATGTGTAAGATGGTATCTCAGAGTCATTTTGATTTGCATTTCCCTGATGACTAAGGATATTGAGCAATTCCTAAGTGGTCTTTGGGCCATTTGGGATTCTTCTGTTGAGAATTCTCTGTTTAGATATGTAGCCCATTTTTTAACTGGATTATTTGGTATTTTGATGTCTAGTTTCTTGAGTTCTTTATATATTTTGGAAATCAGCCCTCTGTCAGATGTGGAGTTGATAAAGATCTTTTCCCATTCTGTAGGCTATTGTTTTGTCTTATTTACTGTGTCCTTTGCCTCTCAGTTTTAAGAGGTCCCATTTATTAATTGTTGCTCTCAGTGTCTGTGCTACTGGTGTTATATTTAGGAAGTGGTTTCCTGTGCCTTTGTTTTATAGGCTACTTCCTACTTTCTCCTCTATCAGGTTCAGTGTAGCTGGATTTATGTTGAGGACTTTGATCCACTTGGATTTGAGTTTTGTGCATGGTGATAGATATGGATCTATTTGCAATCTTACACATGTTGACATCCAGTTATGCCAGCACCATTTGTTGAAGATGCTTTCTTTTTTCCAATTGTACAGATTTGGCTTCTTTGTAAAAAACCAGGTGTTCATAAGTGTGTGGGTTAATGTCAGAGTCTTCAATTCAATTCCATTGGTTCACATGTTGGTTTTTTATTTTTTTATGCCAATACCAAGCTGTTTTTATTACCATAGCTCTATAGTAGAACTTGAAGTCAGGGATGTCTCCAGAAGTTGCTTTACTGTAAAGGATTGTTTTAGATATCCTAGGTTTTCTGTATTTTCATATGAAGTTGAGTGTTGTTCTTTCAAGATCTGTGAAGAATTGTGTTGGGATTTTGATGGGGATTGCATTGAATCTGTAGATTGCTTTTGGTAAGATTGCCATTTTTATTATACTGGTTCTACCTATCCATGAGCATGGGAGATCTTTCCATTTTTTGATATCTTTTTCCATTTCTTTCTTCACGGACTTAAAGTCCATGTTTTACAGGTCTTTCACTTGTTTGGTTAGAGTTATCCCAATATATTTTATATTATTTGTGGCTATTGTAAAGGGTGATGCTTCTCTGATTTCTTTCTCAGCCCATTTATCATTTGTGTATAGGAGGGCTACTGATATTTTTTAGTTAATCTTGTATCCTGCCACATTGCTGAAGGTGTTTATCAGCTATAGGAGTTCCCTGGTAGAATTTTTGAGTCACTTACATATATTATCATATCATCTGTAAATAGTGAAAGTTTGACTTCTTCCTTTCCAATTCGTATCTCCTTGATCTCCTTCTGTTGTCTTATTGCTCTAGCTAGAACTTCAATTACTATACTGAATAAATATGGGGGAAGTGTACAGCCTTGTCTTGTTGCTGATTTTAATGGAATCACTTTGAGTTTCTCTCCATTTAATTTGAGGTTGGCTGTTGCCTTGCTGTAGATTGCCTTTATTATGTTTAGGTATGTTCCCTGTATTCCTGATCTCTCCATGATCTTTATCATGAAGGGGTGTTGGATTTTGTCAAAGGCTTTTTTAGCATCTAATGAGATGATCATGTGTTTTTTTTTTCTTTCAGTTTGTTTATATGGTGTATTACATTGACAGACTTTCATATGTTGAACAACCTCTGCATCTCTGGGATGAAGCCTACTTGATCATGATGGATGATTTTTTTGATATGGTCTTGGATTCAATTTGCCAGTATTTTATTGAGTATTTTTACATCAATGTTCATGAGCGAGATTGGAATATAATTCTCTTTCTTTGTTGCATCTTTGTATGGTTTGGTATCAGGATAATTGTAGCCTTATAGAAAGAGTTTGGCAATGTTCCTTCTGTTCCTATTGTGTGGAACAATTTGAGGAGTATTGGTATTAGCTCTTGTTTGAATTCTAGTAGAATCCTGCACTGAAACCATCTGGCCCTGGGTTTTTTTTGTTTTTTTTTTTGTTTTTTTGATCGGGAGGCTTTTAATGACTGTTTCTATTTCCATAGGAGATACAGGTCTATTTAAATTGTTTATCTGGTCTTGATTTAATTTGGGTATATGGTATGGATCCAGAAAATGGTCCATTTCTTTTAGATTTTCCAATTTTGTGGAGTACAGATTTTTGAAATATGACCTGATGATTCTCTGGATTTCCTCCCTGTCAGTTGTTATGTCCCCCTTTTTGTTCCTGATTTTGTTAATTTGTATATTCTTTCTTTGTCTTTTAGTTAGTTTGGATAAGGGTTTGTCTACCTTGTTGATTTTCTCAAAGAACCAACTCTTTGTTTCATTGATTTTTTGTTTCTATTTTATTGATTTCAGCCCTCGATTTGATTATTTCCTGGTATCTGTTCCTCCTGGGTGAGTTTGTTTCTTCTTGTTCTAGAGCTTTCAGGTGTGCTGTTAAGTCACTAGTGTGAGATTTCTCCAACTTCTTTAGTGTAGGCATTTAGTGCTATGAATTTTTCTCTTAGTACTTCTTTCATAGTGTTCCATAAGTTTGTGTAAGTTGTACATTCATTTTCATTTAATTCTAGGAGTTATAGGTCTTTAATTATTAAAAAAAATTAGTCTTTAATTTCTTTATTTCTTCCTTGATTCAGTGGTGATTCAGCTGAGCAATGTTCAGTTTACATGAGTTCGTAGACTTTCTGTAATTTGTGTTGTTGCTGAATTCTAACTTTAAGGCATAGTGGTCTGATAAGATACAGGGAGTTATTCCATTTTTTTTTTTTTGTATCTGTTGAGATTTACTTTGTGACTGAGTATGTGGTCAGTTTTAGAGAAGATTCCATGGGGTGCTGTATTTGGGTGGAATCTTCTGTCAATGTCTATTAATTCCATTAGAGTCTGTTAGTTCCCTTATTTCTCTGTTAAGTTTTTGTCTGGCAGACCTGTCCATTGGTGAGAGTGGAGAGTTGAAGTTCCCACTATTAGTGTGGGAGGTTTTATGTGCAATATAAGCTTTAGTAATGTTTCTTTTACATATGTGGGAGCCCTTGCATTTAGGTATAAATGTTCAGAATTGAGACTTCATCTTGATGGATTTTTTTTCCTGTGATGAATATGTGATGTCCTTCTCAATATCTTTTGACTAGTTTTAGTTTGAAGTCTATTTTGTTAGATGTACAAAATACACCAGCTACACCAGCTTGCTTCTTAAGCCCATTTGACTGGAAAGACTTTTCCAAGCCTTTTTTTTTTTTTTTTAGGTAGTATCTGTCTTTGAAGTTGAAGTGTGTTTCTTGTATGCAGAAAAAGGATGGATTCTGTTTTTGTATCCATTTTGTTAGCCTGTGTCTTTTTATAGACAAATTGAGTCCATTGATATTAAGGGATATTAATGACCAGTGATAGTTAATTCCTGTTATTTCTTGGCGGTAGTGTTGTGTGTTTCCCTTCTTTGGGATTTGTTGGTGTGGGATTATATATTGCCTGTGTTTTCATGGGTGCATCTAACTTCTTTGGGTTGGATTTTTTCCTTCTAGTGCTTTTTATAGGGCTGGATTTGTGGATAGGTATTGTTTAAATCTGGTTTTATCATGGAATGTTTTGTTTACTCAATCTATGGTGATTGAGAGTTTTGCTGGTTATAATAGTCTGGGCTGGCATCCATCGTCTCTTAGTGTCTGCACAACGTGTGGCCAGGACGTTATGGCCTTCAGAGTCTCCATTGAGAAGTCAGGTGTTATTCTGATGGGTCGGCCTTTAGATGTTACTTGGCCTTTTTTCTTTGGAGCTCTTAATATTTTTTCTTTATTCTGTATATTTAGTGGTTTGATTATTATATGACAAGGGGACTTCTTTTTTGGGTCCATGTAGTTGGATAGCTTCTCTCCAGGTGCCACCAAGCCCCCACAGTCCCACAACCCACGTATAAAATAATCAGACATTTATATTACTTATAAACTCTATGGCCATGGCAGGCTTCTTGTTATCTACTTTTTTATCTTAAATTAACCCATTTTTATTAATCTATATTTTGCCACATGGCTCATGACTTACCAGTACCTTACATCTTTCTTGTCATGGCGGCAGCTGGCAGTGTCTTCCTGCCCCAGCCTTTACTTTCCAGAATTCTCCTCCTCCTTGTCCTGCCTATCCTATCCTTCTTGCCTGGCTACTGGCCAATCAGCACTTTATTTATTTCAACCAATCAGATCAATACATTTGACATACAGAACATCCCACAGCAGGTCCAGTCTATTTAGTATTCTGTAATCTTGTGTCTTCATAGGGATTTCCTCCTTTAAGTTGGAAAAGTTTTCTTCTATAATTTTGTTGAATATATTTTCTGTGCTTTTGAGTTGGTATTATTCTTTTTCTACCCCTATTATTCTTAGGTTTGGCTTTTTCATGGTGTCCCACATTTCCTGGATGTTTTGTGTTATGACATTTTTGGCTTTAGTATTTTCTTTGACTGATGAATCTTTTTCCTCTATTGAATCCTCCATGCTAGAGATTCTCTCTTCCATCTCTTTCTGATAGTTATGCTTGTATCTGTAATTCCTGTTTGTTTATTCAGATTGTCTATTTCCAGCATTCTTTTGGTTTGTGTCTTCTTTATTGCCTATATTTTAATTTTCAGATCTTGAACTGTTTTCTTCATCTCTTTAATGGTTTCTTGGTTTCCTTGGCTTTCTTTAAGGAATTTATTGATTTCTTCCAATTTTTTGACTTTTCCTCAATTTCTTTAAGGGAATTTTTCATTTCTGTTAGGGACTAAGATTTCAGGAACCAAACATGAACCATGGAAAGTACTAGCTAAGCCAGAGAATAAGTCCTAAACCCACCGCCTTCCCCCCTCCCCCAGGGCAGTAACACCTGTTTGCTAACCAGAGGCTCACAAAGATAAGAACATTCCACAGTCAGGTGCCATGGCAACCAAATGTAAAGAGCATTCCATGGTCAGGTAGCCTAGCAACAGAACAAATGGCCCCTGACCAGTCACCTTAGCAGACTTCCTGCAGTTGCACGACCTGCATGTCTCCCACATACTGCATGCCTTCCACGTCCCTTCCCCTTCCCTCCTTCCTGTCCCTTCCCCTCTTATGCTATATAAGCCATATGGAGGAAAATAAAGTTTGGCAGCTTGATCAGAATACTGTCTTGCTGCTGTCTCTTGTGTCGCCCTGTCCTTTCATTTGCTCCCACAGGAGGGTAGCCCTGTTGACACCCCACTGGCCGGGGCATCTGGCGCCCAACGTGTGGCTCAACCCTCGCCTCGTTGGGAGTTGAACGTCCTTCTCCAGCAAAGTCCAGACATCTGGTGGTGATTTGAAATGATCACCCTTCAAGACCACCCGACTCAGTGTCCCGGTGATCCAGAGGCAAGTGGGAAGGACAAGGTGAGTCTGAGCTATAGACTTTGCCATGGGACAGGGAACTTCCTGATTTGTTTGTAAAGGGCATTAAAGAAGCCCTCCAGACATGAGGGATAAGGGTTCGTAAAAAAGACCTCAACAAATTCTTTAGTCACTTAGAGGACTGTTGTCCTTGGTTCCCCCAAGAAGGAACAACTGATGAAAACCGTTGGAAAAATGTGGGCAACTGCCTTAGGGACCACTACTGAGCCTTTGGCCCAGATAAAGTCCCTGTCACAACCTTTTCTAATTGGAACCTTGTTAATGATATTCTCAGGATCCAAAGGACCTCCCCCTCCCCCGACATTCAGGGAGAAAAAAATCATGAAAAAACAGTCTCACTCCCCCTCTCGTGCTGATTCACATCCTCCCCACTCCCCCCCCCCCCCCTCCACGAGTGCCCTCTATACAGGAGATTAAAAATATGGAAGAAGGAGTCCAATCACCCCCACCTCAGTCTATTTACCCCTCCCTCCAGGGTCTTGACCCGGCTCCCCTTAATGCTGGCGATCAGGCTGGTCTAAAAAAAGAGGCCACCAACTTGGCCCCCTTAACCTCCCTCTCACAAAAGCCATCCCCATCAAAGATAACATATAATCTTACTCAGCCCCCTCCTTATGATGCCACCCTCAATGCCCCCTTCTGTGCCCTAGTCATTGAGGTTCACTGCTGGTGCTCCCAATGCTGACCCCCGATGATCCAGAAATCCCCCATAATCTCGTAGCAGAGTTACAGCGCCTGCAGGGCACACTTCGGGCCTGTAGACAACACCTGGCCCTTCTAAAGGAATTGCACTCTCTTGATCAGGAGCTCTCTGACCTCGCCCTGGGTGCCCCAAAGTCTCGGCCACTGCCCATCCCCTCACTCAAAAAAACCTTGGCCACAGCCAGTCTTGGCTTTTCCCATTACCCGAAGCCAGGCGAGTGGATCAGATCCACCAAATCTGCCCAAGATGGAGGAGTTGCCTCCCCTTGAAGAGGACGAGGGAGAGACCCCTCACGAGGAGGAGCCCCTGGTTACAGGCTCTGGGGCCGATCAGGGCCCCCCACCTGGTCAAGCCTACCAAAAACTTAGCTTTCACTTTGTTGAGCGACTTAAATACTGTGCTCAGTATGGCCCCACTGCTCCCTTTACCCTTGCATTGCTTGAAAACCAGAGTGAGGCTTGGCTTACGCCAAATGATTGGTATTTTTTGGCCCGTGCCACCCTGTCTGGGAGAGATTTTGTCTTATGGAAAACTGACTTTTCAGAAAACTGCCATGAGACAGCCCAGCGCAACACTGACAACCCTTCCTCAAAACATTGGACCATTAATAAACTTCTTGGCAAAACTCCTTATGACAAAAACGAGGTTCAAGCCACCTTTCCACCTGGCTTATTGGCCCAGATTCAGGTCGCCAGCCTTCGAGCCTGGAAGCAGCTTCCCCAAAAAGGTGCCGCTACCACCTCATTGGCCAAGGTGTGTCAGGGACCAGACAAGCTCTATAGTGATTTTATATCTCATCTCAATGATGCTGCTGAGTGCCTCCTGGGCTTGGGAGAAAGTGAGAGTACATTTGTTAAACATCTCGCCTTTGAAAATGCAAACCCAGCCTGTCAGGAGGTCCTTCACCCCCACAGAGATAGGGCCCCCTTTCTAAGTATGTCCGCCTTTGTGCGGGAGTTGGCTCTGCCCATGCCATCGGTCTGGCTATTGGTGCAGCCCTAAAGTCGATGGGCGCCCAAGAATTGAGATACCAACAAAGTTGTCTTTGCTTCTCCTGTAAACAACCAGGACATTTTGCGCGGGAATGCCCCAAGCGGATCCCTGCCCCTCAGGGGGCACAGCCACAGTGCCCCAGCTTGGAGTCACCACTCTGCCACTCCAACCCCAAGGCCAACAGATCAGAGTGGTGACCACTCGCCTGTTACCAACCACCCCATGTCCTAGATATGGCCATGGTTTTCACTGGGTGAGGGAATGTAAATCTAAAACTGATGCTCACAGTCACCCGCTCCCTCCCTGCGAAACTTTCTTCGGGCCAGCCCCTGGCCCCTCCGCTCCGGGGAGTGCTCCATGGGGCCTCGCAGGCCACTCCCCAACTGTCTGCTCCTTCCAACAGGCAACTCCAGGCAGCGCAGGACTGGACCTCTGTGCCACCACCAACACAATACTAGATCCATTACAGGGCCCCCAGGTCATTCCTACTGGGATTTGGGGCCCCCTGGCCCCGGACACCCACGCCCTTATCCTTGGCCATGCCTCATCCACCTTAAAAGGTGTCCAGGTCTACCCCGGAATTATTGATAATGACTATACAGGAGAGATTAAGATTTTGGCCTCGGCACTCCAGGGTCTTGTTGCAATCTCCCACGGCACCTGCCTTGCCCAGCTGGTTACTTTCCCTGCGCTTTCCTCTGATAACCCCACTCAGTCCGCCCAGCCCCGAGGAGCTGCTCAGATTGGCTCATCAGAGGCTTATTGGGTTCAGCCTATTTCTCACTCTCGACCCACATTTACCCTTAAACTAGATGGCAAAAAATTCCAGGGGATTTTGGATACTGGCACTGATGCCACTGCAATCTCCCAAGACCATTGCCCCACCTCTTGGCCTCTTACCCCCTCCCTCACTGATCTCAAAGGCATAGGTCAATCCAGTAACACCCTCCAATCCTCTGAAGTCCTGGCCTGGACAGATGAAGAGGGTAATCAGGGTACTGTCACCCCCTTTGTGGTCCCTGGGCTCCCTGTCAACCTTTGGGGTCGAGATATTCTCTCCCAAATGAAGGTCATCCTCTGTAGCCCAAATGAGTTGGTTACCCAATAAATGTTACACATGGGCTTCATCCCAGGAAAGGGTCTCGGTAAACTTCAACAGGGCCGAACTCAACCCGTCACTCCCACTAATAAAACAGATAGTCTCGGTCTTGGTTTTGAAGGTTTTTAATTGAGGCCACTGCTCCCCCTGTACACCATGCAGATAAAATCACTTGGCTTATCCAAGAACCTGTGTGGGTAGACCAGTGGCCTCTGCCACAAGAAAAACTACAGGCGGCAGAGATGTTGGTACAGGAACAGCTTGCTGCCGGTCATATTGAACCATCCAATTCCCCCTGGAATACGCCCATATTTGTCATAAAGAAAAAATCTGGGAAATGGAGACTCCTCCAAGACCTGTGAGCCATTAATAAGGTTATGCAGCCCATGGGCGCCCTCCAACCAGGCATGCCCTCACCCATCGCCATCCCCAAGGCCTATCATAAAAATGGTTATTGATTTAAAAGATTGCTTCTTTACCATTCTCCTACATCCTGATGATCGAGCTTATTTTGCCTTTAGCCTCCCTTGGGTTAATTTTCAGGGCCCCATGCTCAGTTTTCATTGGCTCGTCTTACCCCAGGGAATGGCAAATAGCCCGACTCTCTGCCAAAAGTTCGTGTCCCTGGCAGTCGATCCCATACGCCAAAAATGGCCCTCTACTTAATCTTGCATTACATGGATGACCTTCTTTTGGCCGCCCCTAGCTCCTCCATCCTAGAAGCAACTTTCCAAGATCTGTCACAGGCTCTTTGTGCTGCTGGCGTACAGCTTGCCCCTGATAAGATCCAGCGCTCCGAGCCCTTTAGTTATCTGGGACTTGAATTACATACCAATCGAGTCTTGGTCCTGCGCATCCAGCTGTGCACAGATAACCTTACTGCCCTTAATGATTTTCAAAAACTTCTCAGGGACATTCAATGGCTTCGGCCATACCTAAAACTCCCTACTGCTGATCTTCTACCCCTCTATGACATTCTTCGGGGCCCCAGCGAGCCCACCTCCCCCTGTCAATTGACCCTGGCTGCTCACAAGGCTCTATCTTTAATCACCAAGGCCATTTCCTCCCAAGCCTCTTTTCAGATTGATTATTCCCTCCCGCTGGTTTTTGTTGTCTTATCCACTCCCCATGTGCCCACAGGGGTCCTTTGGCAGAGTTCCCCTTCTACCTTAAGGGCCCAGGATAAACTTAAGGGTCATTCCCTCTTATGGATTCATATGCCTGCCAGTCATACTAAGGTCATTCCCACCTATCCCCAACTTGTTTCTTCCCTAATCATGTGTGGCCGCCAGACCTCGCGTCAGATTTTTGGTAAGGACCCCGATTCTATCTTAACCCCCTACACCCGTGAACAAACTCAATTTTTGTTTCAGACACTGGGTTGTTGGGGTGTTGCCTTTTCGGGGTTCCTGGGCCTTCTTGACAATCACCTCCCCAATGACCCAGTCCTTCATTTTACATCCACTTATCCCTTTATTTTCCCAAAAGTCATTTCCCCCAGCACCTTGCCTGAGGCCCTGACCATTTTCCGGATGGGTCAGCCAATGGCACTGCGGCTTATGCCTTTCAAGGTCGCTCGCTTCCCTTCCCTTCGCCCTTTCGTTCAGCTCAGCTGGTTGAACTTTTTGCTGTTTTGCAGGTTTTTCAGGATTTCCATGACCCCCCTTAACATTTACACTGATAGTGCATATATCGCTCATTCGATTCCCCTTCTTGATACAGCCCCCTTCATTCAGCCCACCTCTAATGCCACTCCCCTTTTCACTCAAATTCAACAAAAACTTAGAGAACGCTCCCATGCTGTTTTCACTGGCCACATTTGTGCTCACAGGGAGCTTTCCTGGACTCCTCATAGAGGGAAATACTTTGGCTGATAAAGCCACGCGTCCGGTTTTTCCAGTTCTACAGGATCCCATCCTGTCAGCTTCTCACGCCCACCGCCTCCTCCATCTTAATGCCAAAACCCTTCGATTAAAGTTCAAAATCACAAAAGAACAAGCTAGAAACATAGTTAAACAATGCCCTTCTTGTGTAGTTTCCCATCCCGTCCCCATGTTGGAGTTAACCCCCGAGGGCTCTTGCCTAATATGATCTGGCAAATGGATGTTACACATGTTCCCGACTTCGGTAGACAAAAATATCTCCATGTTTCTGTTGATACATTCAGCGGTTTTATTTTTGCCTCCCCTCATACTGGTGAGGCCTTCAAGGATGTTATTGCTCACCTACTGGTCTGCTTTTCTACTTTGGTTGTCCTGAAACACATAAAAACAGACAATGGTCTGGCCTACACAAGTGGAGGACTTAAACGGTTCCTCCAACAATTTGAGATCTCTCACACTACAGGTATCCCTTATAACCCTCAAGGGCAGGGCATTGTAGAACGAGCCCACCAGACCTTAAAAACATGGCTCTCTTGATTAAAGATGTCCAAGCTTTCCCTTGTCTCCTCCCAAGACCGCCTGAGCCATGCTCTCTTTGTCCTTAACTTCCTCACCCTGGATGGTGAAGGTCAATCAGTGGCTGACTGCCATTGGCACCCCTCAGCAGACACCAGTCGCCCTTTGGCCATGTGGCCAGACCCCCTTAGAGGCGTTTGGAATGGTCCAGATCCTGTACTTATCTGGGGCCATGGCTCTGCTTGCATCCTTGATCAGGCACATGACGCCCCACGCTGGCTCCCTGAGTACCTGGTCCAATCTGTAAATTTACCTAACATTCCCAGGGAGCCAGCTGGCCCCCCTGAGGACCCTTCTTCTCTTTCAGATGCTAAAGCTACCATCAAAGACCGAGACCTCAAAGAGATGGAGATCACCCACAAAGCTGCCAATTGTGAGTCAGCTGGCTGTCTGGGGTCTCATACTTCTCCTCCCGAGCCACAGCCTCTCTAGCCCATTCCAAAACACCAATCGCCACCAGCCCTTAAACCATACCTGGCAGGTGCTGACAGAGCAACAGGATGTCATCTGGCAAACCTCCCTAGTCACCCCTGGCCCTTGGTGGCCAGACCTGTTTCCAGACCTCTGTAAGCTCACATCAGGCTCTATGGCCCCTTGGGGTCTAGAAAACGATTCCCCGCCTCCCCACACACCGCCTAACTGGCCCCTACATGCCCATGCTGCGCCTGGATGTAGCAATGCCTTCCATCGCTCCTGCCTCACTAGGCCCACCCTCTATGTCTGCCCTGGTTACCATCATCCCCTCTTATGCTATATAAGCCATGTGGAGGAAAATAAAGTTTGGCCGCTTGATCAGAATACTGTCTTGCTGTCTGTCTTTTCGTGTTGCCCTGTCCTTTCATTCGCTCCCACAGGTGGGTCGCCCTGTTGAAACCCCGCTGGCTGGGGCACATTTCCTCTTTAAAGGCCTCTATTGTCTTCTTAAAGTCATTTTTAAGGTGATTTTCTTCTGCTTCTTCTACACTGGGATGTTTGGGTCTTGCTGATGTGGAATCACTAGGTGCCACATTGCTCTTTATGTTGTTGAATATATTCTTGCATGGGAGTCGACCCATCTCTTCCTCCAATTGGTGCAAAAGGTATCTGTGTCTCAAGGAGCCACTCTTGATCCAATTGGAGCTCTTGGTCCAATCACAACTGGTAGAGTCTGTGTCTCAGGGAGTAGCTCAGATCTCAGAGGATGGCTGCTTTAGGGGCTGGATTGGGGCTTTAGGTTAAAAGTCTGATGGTGGTGGTTAGGTCTGCCTTCATGAATCCTACCTGCTAGCCTGCAACTGGGGCTGCAATGGGTGGAGTATGGGGGCCCTGGTGTGCCTCTGGGTCTAAAGCCTAGGGGCTGGAGTGATTGGCTAGGAAAACAAAGACTCACCTCTTGGTTCCAATTCTTTCTATTCTTAATATTTACTAATTATGGATGGAGATTGGAAATTTAGTGATGCTAACATTCAGGCAGGGTAGAGTGCTAAAAGCTTACCCATTGATCTGTTTTATTCAACAGAAATATCTCCACCAGAAGAAGCTCATGGAATCAATATATGTCATCAGAATCACCCATCTTTGCTTGAAGTTTGCAGCAGAGGATGAGTCCTGAATCAGCATGGTGCTGACTTGGTTCACCAGTGACTCCATGTTGTCAGAAGACCAAGAAAATACAGGTAAAAGACAAGGCTTAACACAAAGGATATTAAGAAAAGACATAAAGAAGTGAAATAAAGAAAGAAAAGCAGGAAAAGGTATATAGAAACCAATGTAATTTACTTCAGAATTCTGTCTGGGTCAGTTGATTACTGGAAGAGGAGAGGAATGAAGAAGGGCTTATGACATCGCTATCTAGTTTGGGGTCAGGTGATGAAATTAATTTTGCATGCTGCCATGGATCCCGCCAAATAGTTACTCTCAAAATTTATTTGTCCACGGGCATACCACCCAGAGAAAATGTGCTAAGATCGATTTGATTTTCAAGGAAATAAATAATCATCATTAGAGTACTATATCTCAGAACTAAGAAAGATGTTTCCTTTTTACTTAAAATAGAGATTTGATAAAATCTTTCTTTGGAATATGGCCCTCACTTCTACAGTTCCATGTAGCTAAATCAACCTTTCTATGAGTGATTCAATGCAGGTTGGCAATTTATTTCACAAAATTTAACAGTGCTGCATTGTAACACCGGGTTGAAATGGGGGTCTCTGTGGATCCTGCTAATAGCAGAAAAATCACAAAGAGCAATCATACGCAGCAGGAAGAAAAAGGCTAAAATCAAAAGAGTTTCTCCTCTCCTGATGAGAAATTTTAGGAAACCAGGGCTGTACTTGTCACTAATGTGGCTGTTGGTAGATTACATTTTCTTTCCATTAACATCAGCTGAATTAGTTGCTCATTTTAATTCACTTTTCTGTATTGATATTTTTTCTCAAATATATTGGCAAGGACACCAAACACATTAGTTTAAAGATAATTCTTAAAAAAAGAAAATTATCCCCCCGTGGAGTGAGAATGTCTCTCCAGAACCAGGGTCAGCCACTTCCAGTGTTGTTTTTTTTTTTTTTTTTTTTTTTTTTTTTTTTTTTTTTTTTTTTTACCAATCACCCCCTCTTTCTTCTTCCCTCAGGGTGATTAGTGCCAGGGCTGGTAAGTACACTTTTGATTGGCTTCTCCCTGCTGGCAGCATGAGTTCTGAGAGAGTAGCAGCCGACGTGGGCATCTCTGCCCTTTGTCCTGCTATGTCCTTGCTGATCAGTTTCTATGCCACATCATAAGGAGCAGCTTGGGGCTGATGGCTTCTGTTGGTCACATCATGGAGAGAGCAGGGTGACACATCCATGGTGGATCTCCACCAAGCACACATTTGACCTGCTTTGTGTATGTCCTAAGCACTTTCCTACACATCAGCTTAACGGTGTAGCAGTCTATTAGTGTAAAGTATATAAACAGAACCTGAGAAACCTCATCCCTGAGGTGCACACTCCTTCCTTAGCACCAACAGCCATCACTTTCTGTTTGGTCACTGCCTTACGAATGTCTTTCTTGCCAGGACAGCCTTGCCATTGATAGTTTCACAATTCTTCCTAAGAAAGAACATGATACTAAAATATCAGAAGCCTTAAGTAAAACACAGCTCTCTGGACAGATGAAGATAGGTTTCTTCTGTATCCCAGAAGCTAATCAATAGTTATATGTGTAATTCAGCTACTATTGGGCTTAAAAGAGCTTATTGGGAAATGTTATCATTTTTACTATTTTCTACAGAGAAAATATTTTCCAGTTTCAAATAACTCTGGACTTTGGAATTAAAACCTGTTTTTATGTTATTTTTTTTTTATTACTTTTTTTTAAACAAACAAGCCGGGGTGGTGGTGGCTCATGCCTGTAATCCCAGCACTTGGGAGGTAGAGGCAGGTGGATATCTGTGAGTTCAAGGACATCCTGGTCTACAAAGTGAGTTCCAGGACAGCCTCCAAAGCTACAGAGAAACCCTGTCTCAAAAAACCAAAAACCAAAACCAAAAAAACCAAACATTTAAGTGGAAAATGCTGAAGGACCATTGAACTCGATGTTGTATTTACCTATCTATATCTGTACAAAATAATGATTATAAATGTTTGTTTAAAAAGGTAATTTAAAAAATAAAGTAAAATATCAGAAGCCTAAGGGTTACTATTTTCAGCTCTTCCAAGGCCATGCCTATGATAATCAAATACCAGGTGATACACACAAAATGGTGGACAATACCATGGGTAGGCATGTGGGGTAAGAGGTGAGATATGAAGGTCGGGTCTGGGTGTGTGTGTGTGTCTGTAATCCCAACACTTAAGATGCTGAAGTAAGAGAATGACAAGTCTCACACCAGCCTGACTTTATAGCAAGACCTTGGGTCAAGAATTCTACTTCTCATTGAGTGAGTCATCGACAATCTTGGGTCAAAAAACATTCCAAACAACTCACACAACTAGAGGCCAAATATATAAATCACAAAGAAATGTTAAAGGGTGCCAAGTCTTTTCACTAATATGAACACTGATGATCAAAATGGCCATTTTTACAATGTCAATCTTTTATCTTTAATTAAAAAAAATGGAGGAATAGCAAGTACCAAATCTCATCCTTTAACAACAGGAAGCAGAAACACCCAAAGCAGGGGTTTGCAAAAATTGTTTTAGTAGTTTTTACATCTTAAAACATTTATAATTTAAATGAAGAAAATGGAAGATTTTCTGATTTTCTTGGCTTTGAAGGAGCCTAAAACTCTATCACATCAGTAGTCACACAATGAAAGTGATGTCTAAAGACTATTTTTATATATTTATTGCTTAATTTCAGAAGTTTTAGGATTTTGTAGTGATTTTTAAAATCAAGTTTAGCTCACTCCTAGTGGGACCTAAGACTAGACATTTGGAATGGTTGAGATGGTTTTCATTGCGTAGTCGATGGTAGTGTGTTTTCCCTGCTCTCTCCTTGGATTTTTGTTGTTGTTGTTGTTGTTGGTTTTGTTTGTTTTTGAAGCAGTCTGATTATGTAGCCCTGCCTGGCTGGTCTTGAACTCACAGTCCTCCATTCCAGCCACTCCTCTTTGGCATTGTTTTCGTGTTACACAATACTTGGCCTACAAATGTCATAGTGTCTCTATGGTTATTATGATGGGTTCATTAACTGTGTTCCAGTCTGCTCTATTGTTTACCATACCCCTGAGTACCGTCAGTTTCTGGAGGAGCTGGTGAACATCCCTGGCTGCACTGATTTCCATGCAGGTCTGCCAGTTTTTCCTTTGAGTCCCTAAGATAACATGTGCCTGTAGTACCAGGACCCTAGGAGCTACAGGCAGGAGGATTATTTGACTTGGGAGGTCAAGACCAGCCTGGGCAATACAGCACCTGTGGTTTTCAGGTGCAAGTTTTTGTTTAATCTGATGGACTAACGGGTTTGCTTCTATATAAAATGTTTCTCCCTACCCCTAGGAATGCATGTTACCTAACCTGCTTTTCTCCACCAACTTGGTTTGCATCAGGTTTTTATTTGTTTTGAGATAGTGTCTTGCTGTCTTGCCTGGGCTGGTCTTGACCTCCCAAGTCAAATAATCCTCCTGTCTGTAGCTCCAAGGGTCCTGGGACTACAGGCACATGCTATCTTGACCAGCACTTCAGGAGTTTATTGTACTTTGGGTTTAATTGCTGCGTTTTTCTTATTTTCAAGTCCATCTTGTGTTGCTAGAGTGTAGTTAAACTTAGTTTTCCTTTTGGTTCAGCCTCACAATATTTTTCTGTTCCTGAAAGTGTTTTGTGGCTTCAGGTGTGATATAACCCCTAACATACAGGGGCTTCCGGTCACCCTAGTCTATGTGCTTCATATTTAATTTTATTTATGTTCCTTTGAATTCATAATACTTTTGGAATTTTCAAAGTTTGATTTTTATTATTCTGCCATAACTATTCTCTAATTACATCCTTTTACTGTTCTTCCAGTGACTTCTGTGGGGATTAGAGCTTATGTCCTTAATTCCTTCACTGCAGATCTGACCTAGTCACGACTTCACATCTGGAGCACATCTGGTTCACATCTGGAGCAGCAGGAATATACAAGTTGCCTTTATTTTTAACATATGCCACTGACTATGTTTCCAGAACTGTCACCACGTATCTTAATTTTGTATGTTTCACGTGTCATAAGATATTCTTGTTATCTTATGCATCAGTGAGATTTATTTACATTTTATACTGCTTTTTCATTTCATTTCCTACTGGCATTTCTGTGTTTTGAGCCAATATTCTATCTCCTCTGTCTGAAAATAATCCTTTTATTTTAGTGCAGTTTGTTGGTTAAAAAAAAATCTTTAATTTATCTTATATTTTGAGAGATATTTCTCCTTAGCATTGTATTTATTCTACATTGACAGTTTTTTTTTGTCTATCATTTTAACTGTGCAACTATATTGTTTCAGGGCTTAAATTTCTTAGCATTTTTGAGAGCTCCCTCCCCCCCCCTTTTGGTCTGTATATATCATACTCAAAGAATGCTGTGAGCAAAAGGCGCCGTGACCCACAGTGTTCAGTTGTGCTGACTTCTTCCTCCCCAGGGAGGACCCTGGGTGCTCTCCTGGCTTGCAGGTTGGAATTAATTTATATTTGTCATAAAATCATAACAACTGTTGGTTTTTGAGCCCACCCTAATTTTGGGATGATTTTTTCCTGAGATCTCCACCTTGGTTCCACATCTGTGAGACTGCAGACTTTTGGCCCCCAGGACTTTCCAGTGCTCTGTGCTTTCACTCAGGAAAGGGATTTACTGACTACATTCCTCCTTCTCTAAGGCCAGCTTTCTCATTTTCCCCTCTAATGTTCACCATGTAGCAGGTATATGCCTTTTCTCCTCTGCAAACGATTTAGTCATTTAAGCTTATTTCACTGATACGGCGACATGTCATCCCTGACACTATGCCAAGAACTTGCCTGGTGCAATTCTACCAGCTGTCACCTGAGCACACAGTCCTCACTTCTCCACAGCAACGGGGGAGGGAGCATGGTGTCTAGCTAGGGAAATTCCTGCAGAATTTGTAATTCTGGAAGATAGAAAAATTTCATCATGTCTCAAATGAAGGACTTTTGTACACAGTTTATATCATAAATAAAATTTTCAGTAAGTTTGTCAGGCCCACCCTTCCTTCCAGTAACACATTTACAAGCAGACAGGGAAGTACTTTGAAAATAAAAATCTTGCTATGTTATTTACTGAGAACGAAGTGCAGGCGAGGGTGGTGGTGGGTGGCAGATGCTTGTGGAATAAACCGCAAACACACTGCTTGGCCCTGTTGAAAGCTACAGTGTGAGTAGATTGAGAGAAGGGAGTGGTCATGGGCTCGGTTGTCTCTCTGACACATCCAGACCTTACTTCTGAAATCAGAGTTGTGCATCTCTTTACATGGGAATCATCTGCTCAAACACAGCGAAGGGCTGTGAGGCGGTATGAGGCAGCTGATATAATTCGTGTCTGATGAAATTCATATATAGGGAATTGGTGTTTGGACAAGGGACATTTGGGAGTTGCCGGGCGGCCCTCACATGTGAGGCTGTCATGTGATCCTAAGTCAAATGGCTGTTTCAGGAGTGGCTTTATTGTAAAAGGAAGTTGCCAGAAACTCAACAAATGCTGAGGTCATGCCATGTACTTCCCTGCTTCCAGACTGTTGAATCTAACACAAAATTCTTCATAAACTGCCTAGCTTCAGATAGCTGGTTATCACAACATAAAATAGACTAAGAATATTTTATTTGCATTTTTCTCACTATTTAATGATTAATAATTAATAATGATAATTAATAACATTTAATAAATGTTTAAAGGGCTTGTGATGTAGTTCAACTGATAGTGTGTTTGCCTAGTATACAAGTAAGAGTTTCCTAGAGGACAGACTGAATAAGTATGTTTAAAAGGGATTTATTAGATCAGCTTACATGAAATGGGCTGGTAATAGTAGTCCAACAATGGCTGTCCTCACACTGGAGAGACTGAGGACTTAGTAGCTCCTCCATCTACAAAGTTGGGTTCCTCAGAAGTCCCAGTATGATGCTGTGGTAAGTTGAATGAAAATGCCCCATAGTCCCATAGGGAGTGGTACTATTAGAAGGTGGCCTTGTTGAGGTAGGTGTGGCCTTGTTGGAGGAAGTTTGTCACAGGGGGTGGGCTTTGAGGTTTCAGAAGCTCAAGCCAGGCCCAGAATCACTCTCTCTTCCTGCTGTCTGCCAATCCAGATATAGACCTCTCTAGCACCATGTCTGCTGGCATGCTGCCATGCTTCCCGCCATGATGATACTAGACTAAACCTCTGGAGTGTAATCAAGCTCCAATTAAATGTTTTCCTTTATAAGAGGTGCTGTGGTCATGGTGTCTTTTCAGAGCAAAAGAAACCCTAAGGCAGATGCTGCAGGCCTGGAGGTGCTGGGGAGCCACTGGTCCGCATTGAAAGGTGCAAGAGAGTGGGTTCAATGTTAGCAAAGAATGGTGGGAGTACCAGTGGTGGCACTAGAGGTAAAAACAGAGCAGTCGTAGTGACAAACAAGGGTGAAGGCAAGCGGGTCCAAAGCAACAGCTTTCCCCTAGGATCGCTTTATATCTGGGCTGCCAAAGAGTACCCCCATTTTGGAGCAGAGTCAGTTCCTCCAGGAACCACTCAAGTGGACCCACTCAGAGCTCGGCTCTTTGCTGATTCTAAATTTGATCAAGCTGAGAACCAAAATTATCTGTCACACCAGCATGCATAGAAACCTGGGTTTGACTCACAGTACCCTGTAAACCAGAAATGCTCCTGCAGACCCATATCCCAGTACTGCAGAGGTAGAAGCAGAAGATCAGAAGTTCAAGGTCATCCTCAGCTATAGTGTAAATTATAACTAGCCTGGGATGCATAAACTCCTGCCTCAAAAACAAACAAACAACAGTATTAAGTGAATGAGCAAATAAGCAATAATCTTTTCTAATTTTCACAACCTGCTGCTTCCCCAATAAATGCACTGAAGAACAATATAACAACTTTAAATCCTGTCCACTCCTCTGCATTAGTCTTTCCACTCCGCCCATCGAGATGCCATGCTTTTAGGCATAACTTCTTTTCTACATGCCCACACAAAGCCAGATCTACTTACATTGGTCCAGTGGCTAGTAGCTCTTTCATTAGCACGTATACACCAGCCAGGATGGGCTTTGCCCATTCTCTTCCATCAGGGTGACCCATTTTCTTGCTCAGTTTCTTCTGATGTGTAATATATTAAATCCTGATGTCTCATCACCTTTACTACACCATGGTTCAATCTGTCTCAGGCCAAATCAACTGGTCATCTCCTGACGCCCAAGATTATCTTCTCTGCACAGGGATCAGCCACATTCACTGCAAAGATCTGCTACTTGCCTAAGTTGTCTCCTTGGCAGCTACAGCTTCTGTTCCCATTGGCACCAGCTTGTAGCATGAATCTTAAAATGTCTTATTAATAAAATCAAACCTGAGCCAGGGATTGGGGTGAATGCTGGAAGATCAGAGACACAGAATGTAGTTAGAGTTTTCCTGCCTGGCCCACAGTCAGGACAAATCTCTCTCACCTGCGAGTCCCATAGACGCTCAGACCCAACCAAGTAAACACACAGAAACTTACATTGTTTAGAAACTGTATGGCCATGGCAGGCTTCTTGTTATCTACTTCTTCTATCTTAATTTAACCCATTTCTGTTAGTCTATACTTTGCCACATGGCTTGTGGCTTACCAGTGTCTTTACATGTTGCTTCTCATGGCAGCGGCTGACGGTGTCTCTCCCCCAGCCTTCCACTTCCCAAAATTCTCTTCTCTCTTGTCCCGCCTATACTTCCTGTCTGGCCACTGGCCAAACAGCATTTTATTTATACAGAGTAATATCCACAGCACGCAGAACAAGCCACAGCTTCCTCACCTCACCAGTTCCTCAGCTGGTCTTATTTCCTCAGACTGCAAACTTCTGAGTCATCATCCAAATGAATCTCAGCTGAACTGTGCTGCTCAAAGCCTAAAAACTTAACCAGCCAAATGCTTAACTAACTTAGTTCCTGGTCCTCATGCCTTATATATCTTTCTGCTTTCTGCTATCACTCCCTGGGATTAAAGGCATGTGTCACCCTGCCTGGCTGCTTCCAATGTGGCCTTGAACTCAGAGATCTGCTTGGCCTTGCCTCTCAAGTGCTGGGATTAAAGGCATGTGCTACCACTGCCTAACCCTCTACGTTTAATATTGTGGCGGTCCTGTTCTCTGACCCCAGATAAGTTTATTAGCGTGCACAATAGTTCGGGGAACACAATACCACCACAGCAGCTAGTCCACCTCAGGGCTTGCTTCATCCACGAACTGTTTCCCTTGCATGGATGGGAAAATACTGCTTGGGTGCCTCCTATGTCATATAAAGGTTGATGTTGGGGGTTTGCATTATGGCTCAATGGGGAAGTTTACTAGCAACATCTTGTCCAAATCTAAATGAAAGAAAGTGGGGCAAGAGGGGATTGAAATGAACAACCTCAATTTCTTTTGTAATTTCGTCCTATAAGGCACCCAATGTCATTCTTTTTATTTCAGAATGACTAGCTAATGAAGCATCTAAAAGAGGATGAAAGGTCATCTGAGACCCAACATCTGTTTCTTGAAGCCCATCTTGACTCTAGCTGTGCCGGATCCTTGTCTGGGCAGGTGTGATGTGTCATAACTCCCTTCTCTTCCAAGCAACACTTAAAAAGATTTGAGCACCCCCTTCCTGTTGTTTCCCCCCAGAAATTTCTTTAAAACCAGTTTTGGATGGCAGAGTGCAAATATTGATGAAATGGCCTTATTCTACAATGATCTTCAAAAATTTTTGAGACAGAGATAGAGCTGGGTCTACCATTGGTCTGCTCTACACTGGTGGTTGACACAGTTTTGGGAAGTTGGAAAGAGTTTGTGTTTAACATTTGGAAGGATCTCTGTGGAAGCCTATTCTTAGAATTCTTACCCCCAAAGACTGTGCCTGTGTGCTCAGCCTGTAGCAGCTAAGGGGTGAGTCGCCATGGATGGCTAGGTCAAATTCGCCTTGGATTCTGGGATCAGGGATATGGTTCAGTGACATAATGTATTCAGGGCCCAGGGTGCATGCACATGCACATACACACACACACACACACACACACACACACACACACACACACACACACACACACACACACACACAGAGAGAGAGAGAGAGAGAGAGAGAGAGAGAGAGAGAGACATGAAAAAATTTAACTTTAGAAATTAGAACACTTTTTGTTCTTTTAAATTCAAAAGCTGATGAAGTAGCCATTAAGTAATTTTTTATAAGAAAAAAAGGCTTAATCTAGTAGCTTGTATGTGGCTGGCCTCTTTTAAACCTTTTCTACACACATATTTTTAAGCAACTCTAATCTCTAACCATGGTCTGTTGCTTTTTAATTTTTCCATTTTACTTAATATGATATAAGCATTTTCTATATTTCAAGAAGGCGCTCTTAATTACATTTTAAATTCAAGGAACACTGCCGCCAGCTGACAGTGCCGGGCTTTGTTAGTCTCAGTGTCTGCCTTGTAGCTCTTAGACCCGTCCTCTTGCTTTTGGACCCGAATTTAATACTTTTCATTCACCTTGATTCATATATCATTTCCTTCTGTAGAAATCTGTCCTTGGAGTATGTTCTCGAGGTGAGGACCATCAGTCTCTATGTTCATCTTTCCATGTGTCTTGACAACCTTTCAGAAAGTACAGTTCCTGTTTATGATGTTAGCATTGCAGCCAGGTCTACATAGCTGTCTGTGAGGCAGGGCAAGTCTGTGATAGGATTGATCCTTTCTGTTTACCTCTCTCTCCATATCTCTTTTCCTCTTATGAACATGGAAACCCCTCTGTTGGGTACATATCTTCTGGAGGATTTCCTTTTCCTCTATGTTGACAATACTGAGTCAAGAGTACAATAGGTTGGATGCAGGGTAGAGGTTGCCATGTGGTTGGGGCAGAGCTGTGGGGCAAGAGCTCTTACTCAGTGTGAGGACATCATGTTCTTGGGCTCCCTGTGAGATCTTCTGGAAAAATCTCATTTTCAACAGTGCCATTTGTAGACATTTTTTTCTCTTGGGAACATGTGAAGATTGAGTATAATTTTAAATTGACCCCATGGTGTGGTGAAATAGTCCATTAGAGAAAGATACAGACAACCATGGTGATTAAGCCAATTAAGAGTCTAAGAGTCCTGAATTTTGGCCTGAGACCCAGAACAGGCTAATGCCTTGGAGTTTTTTTTTAGTACCAAAGCTTGAGGGTACAGCAATTTTTAAAAACAAAACCCACAGTCACTTCAGTGTTAGATGAGGGTCAGAGGAACATTGTAAAATTTGCCTGGTAGATATAGTATTTATTTTAGACCCAACATGACAATTAATTTTGATTTATACATTTCCAGTTATTTTAGCTTATGTTTAATTGGCATAAACATTCATTATTTTGGTTAATACATATAGACCATGGTCATAGGCATTGAACTACCAAATGTGTTGCCAAGGCATACACACTGTTAGAGTGTGTAGAGGGCTGAGAAAAAACTAACAGAAATCCTACAATCTCATGGAAACTGAATAATGCTCAACTGAATCACCAATGGGTTAAGGAAGAAATAAAGAAAGAAATTAAAGACTTCCTAGAGATCAATGAAAATGAATACACCACATACCCAAACTTATGGGACACTATGAAAGCAGTGCTTTGAGGGAAATTCATAGCACTAAATGCCCACAAAAAGAAGCTGGAGAAATCTCATGCTAGTGACTTGACAGCACACCTGAAAGCCCTTGAACAGGAAGAAGCAAAGTCTCCCAAGAGGAAATTATCAAATTGAGAGCTGAAATCAATAAAACAGAAATAAAGAGAACAATATAAAGGATTAATGAAACAAAGAGTTGGTTCTTTGAGAAAATCAACAAGATAGACAAGCCCTTATCCAAACTAACCAAAAGACAGAGAGCATCCAAATTAACAAAATCAGAAATGAAAAGGGGGACATAACAACAGACAATGAGGAAATCCAGAGAATCATCAGGTCATACTTCAAAAACCTCTACTCCATAAAACTGGAAAATCTAAAAGAAATGGATAATTTTCTGGATAGGTACCACATACCTAAGTTAAATCAATTTAAATAGCCCAATAACCCCTAAGGAAATAGAATCAGTCATTAAAAGTCTCCCAACCAAAAAAAAGCCCAGGACCAGATGGTTTCTCTGCAGAATTCTACCATATCTTCAAAGAAGACTTAATACTAATACTCTTTAAATTGTTCCACACAATAGAAGCAGAAGGAATATTACCAAACTCCTTCTATGAGGCTACAATTACCCTGATTCCTAAACCAAACAAAGATGCAACAAAGAAAGAGAACTACAGACCGATCTCCCTCATGAACATTGATGCAAAAATACTCAATAAAATACTGGCAAACAGACCCCAAGAATACATCAAAACAATTATCCACCATGATCAAGTAGGCTTCATCCCAGGGATGCAAGGGTGGTTCAACATACCAAAGTCTGTCAATGTAATACACCATATAAACAAACTCAAAGAAAAAACCACATGATCATCTCACTAGATGCAGAAAAGGCATTTGACAAAATCCAACACCCCTTCATGATAAAGGTACTGGAGCGATCAGGAATACAGGGAACATACCTAAACATAATAAAGGCAATCTACAGCAAGCCAACAGCCAACATCAAATTAAATGGAGAGAAACTCAAAGCAATACCACTAAAATCAGGAACAAGGCAAGGCTGTCCCCTCTCCCCATACTTATTCAATATAGTACTTGAAGTTCTAGCCAGAGCTATAAAACAACATAAGGAGATTAAGGGGATACAAATTGGAAAGGAAGAAGTCAAGCTTTCCCTATTTGCAGATGACATGATAGTATACATGAGTGACCCCAAAAATTCAACCAAGGAACTGATACAGCTAATAAAAACCTTCAGCAATATAGCAGGATACAAGATCAACTCAAAAAAATCAGTAGCCCTCCTATATACAATAGACAAACAGGCTGAGAAGGAAATCAGAGATACATCACCCTTTACAATAGCCACAAATGATATAAAATACCTTGGGGTTACTCTAACTAAGCATGTGTGAACGCATTAGCACCGGAGATCACTTTCTAAATATAACACCAGTAGCACAGACACTGAGAGAAACAATCAATCAATGGGGCCCATTGAAACTGAGAAGCTTTTGTAGAGCAAAGGACACGGTCAACAAAACCAAGTGGCAGCCTACAGAATGGGAAAAGGTCTTCACCAACCCCACATCTGACAGAGGGCTGATATCCAGAATATATAAAGAACTCAAAAAATTAGACATCAAAATGCCCAACAGTCCAATTAGGAAATGGGCTATATAACTAAACAGAGAATTCTCAACAGAGGAAGTTCAAATGGCTGAAAGACATTTAAGGAATTGCTCAACATCCCTAATTATCCGGGAAATGCAAATCAAAATGACTCTGAGATACCACCTTACACCTGTCAGAGTGGCTAAGATCAAAAGCACAGAAGACAGCTTATGCTGGAGAGGATGTGGAGCAAGGGGAACTCTCCTCCACTGCTGGTGGGAATGTAAGCTTGTACAGCCACTTTGGAAATCAATATGGTGCTCCCTTAGAAAATTGGGACTCCATCTTCCCCAAGACCCAGCTGTAGCACTCTTGGGCATATACCCAAGGAATGGTCAATCATACCATAAGGGCATTTGCTCAGCTATGTTCATATCAGCATTGTTTGTAATAGCCTGGAAACAACCTAGATGCCCTTCAACTGAAGAATGGATAAAGAAAATATGGTACATATACACAATAGAGTACTACTCAGTAGAAAAAAAACAATGACATCATGAGGTTTTCAGGCAAATGGATGGATCTAGAAAAAATCATCTTGAGTGAGGTAGCCCAGACTGAGAAGGACAAACATGGTATGTACTCACTCGTAGGAGAATACTAGATGTAAAACAAAGATGACTAGACTGCTACACAACTCCAGGGAGGCTACCTAGAAAACTCCAGGGACCCTAGGAAAGACACAGGGATCACCCAATGACAGAGAAATGGATGAGATCTACATGAACAACCTGGACAAGAGTGGGAGAAATGAAGGGCAAGGTTTGAGGGAAGGGAGGCTTGGGGGAGCAGGAGATCCCAGCTGGACCAGGAACAGAAAGGGAGAACAAGGAATGGTAAACCATGATGGATGAGGACCACATGAGAACAGGAGAGGGCAGAGTGCTGGAGAGGTTCCCTGAGATCCACAGTGATGCATCCTCTGTACACTGCTGGCAGTGGTCGAGAGAAAGCCTTATTTGACCTAGTCTGGTGATCCGATGGCCAAACACCCTGACGGTCGGGCTGGAACTCTCATCCAGTGACTGATGGAAGTGGATGCAGAGATCCTCAGCTAGGCCCCAGGTGGAGCTCCGTGTGTCCAGCTGTCAGAAGGAGGAGGGACTGTGGGAGCGTGAATTGTTGAGCCCTGGATTGGAAAAAGCACGGGGACGAAAGGCTAGACGAATGGAAGCACATGAATTGTGAACCAAAGGCTGTGGAGCCCCCAGCTAGATCAGGCCCTCTGGATAAGTGAGACAATTGAATAGCTTGAACCATTTGGGAGGCATCCAGGCTGTGGGACCTGGATCTGTCCTTAGTGCATGAGCTGGCTGTTTGGAACCTGGAGCTTATACAGGGACACTTTGCTCAGCCTGGAAGGAGGGGACTGGACCTACCTGTACTGAATCCACCAGGTTTAAATGAATCCCCAGGGGAGTCTTGGCCCTGGAGGAGATGGGAATGGAGGGGATGGGGGGATGGAGGGATGGTGGGGATAGGGGCGGGAGTGGGGAGGACAGGGGAATCCATGGCTGATGTGTAAAATTAAAACACAAATATAATAAAAATAAGGAAAAAAAAGGCTGCTGAACACATATATCCGTCCCCTGGATGTGATTTGAACTCTGTGTTCAAATAAATTATGGTGACGTCATAAAATGGATCATTTGACTAAGCGCAGGAATTTGAGTAAAGTGCTGTCTTGAAGGATAAAGATGTTAACTTTCCACTGAGAGCAGGACTTTAAACGAAGACACTTCTGCAAAAATGGCAGAATGGCAAAGTGGATTTGACTTAATGCCTCACACTTGCACGGGGGTTGCAAATGAGCAGCCATGCACTTTTTTTTTTAAGTCAAGAAAAACATTCTACTCAGAAAAATGAGGAATTGAAGCGATTGACAGCTTGGCTTGTCCACTTCTATCCTTCCATAATTGACAACTTTGTAGGGAAGGAGTGTAGGGGACAGACCACAGACTGAGGGCTGCTTGAGTCAGGTGGACTTGCCGTGGGGCTGCCACGGGAGCTTTTATCTGCACTTGGTACTATGGCCTGTAGCAAAGCAAATCTGTAATTTTAGTTCCAGAAAGAGAGCAAAATAGAAGGTAGATTAAAAAAAAAAAAAAGAATTACACATTTATCTCTTTGGAATTATGCCGTTTTTGACAAACATTTCTTAGTGGTGTTGTTCAGGTGTGCTTGGCCTGCCTGGAGTTGCAACAGGGCCTTGATATTGACTCTTTACTTAAGCCTCTTAGGAAAGTAATGAGGGCAGTTGGGCAGTGAGGGTGTTGGCTCTGTGACACTGAGGTTATAAAAGGTGCTTTGCCAATACTCATGTGGTAAAATGTGCCTCAGGGACAAGGGATTGTGAATTTTTGTAGGACCATAGTACCTTTTGGTGTTTGAGAGTGTAGAAGGTTCTGGATCTAGAGAAGCTGGTGAAGGCAGGCTTTCAAAGAGAGCTTCAGGGTTGCTTGACTGCCTTGCTGTCAAGAGAAATCTCCACCTCATCAGCTCTAGCAACTTACAGACGACTTCTCACACTCAAGACTGCTGCATATAATAAGCAAGGGATGGAGTAAGATCCTACATGGAGGGCTGATTCTTATGTTATAGTACAGAGAAACTACCTTTTGCATACTTTATATTGGCCTTTGTAATCCCTCCTGCTACAATTGCAAGAGACATACTTATTTTTTTTTTTTTATCACCAATTAAGCCCAAACGATTATCTATAAGGTTGGGTTTTTCTCCCTTCCCATCACATATATGATCGAGGGCCACTACCAGGGTTTTCAGTAGCCACTGTGTTCACACCAACAGAGCATTAGGTGTACTCCCATCAGCTCCGATGGGCAGCTGCCAATGTCTCTGTGGTGCCCATGAGGGGACTCAAGAACACACAGCTATTTTTACCTCTGTTGGAGGTCCTGGTCCTGATCAGGACCTGCTGGACAGGCTCTGACCTCTGGCTGGGGAATCCCCCAGCAGCCTTTGTTCCTCGCCACCCACTCTTTACTCAGTAGCAGCCAAGTGTTGTCATTTCCCTGAATACGTCACATCGGCAATGTTAGGAAGTGTCATAACAGAAAAAAAGATGAAGCCTTGGATAAGGTGATGGATAAGCTGATGCTGTAAGTTCAAAAGTATGCACGTTGGGCAGTGCTACAGCGTTTGAAGAGGATCAGAGGCAAGTGATGCCGTGGCACCTCCTTAGGAACAACCTGAAGTCAGTTTCCTAGCTAAGGGGGTTTACATGAATAAAAGGAGGTAAATCTCATGCATTCTGAGGTATTTTTCATATTGGTTATTCTATATCTATGAACCTTTCATCCATGCTAATATATCATATTAGTATTTTTTCTATTAGTATAAATAAATGTTTCCTCCCTCACAATGCTAGGTGTTCAAGAGCATCTGTTCAGCTTTAGTGAGGATCTTGTGTCATGTGACAGTGCTATGGAATAAGCTAGGGAGAGACAGGATGCTCTTTATTGTGACTCATCCCTGTGGGGACCCATCTAGTCCCACGAGATCTGCATGAATCCCTTCTATGTGTGACTTTCTCCATAGTCCACTTATCTTCCATCAGGCATCACGTTTCAAAAGTTCCACCATTTCTCAGTCCTGCCACACTGGAGAGGGAACTGCTAGCATTGAGAATCTTTGGGAGATAAACTGAGACCATATTTAGACCCCCACCAACCTCCAACAGAATATGATTTTTGAGAATGGGATTGCATAATTGTGATGTTGGGATATGGCTAGACTCTCTTTGAGTGGTGAATTTTAACTATGAGAGCCAGGAAAGAGACATTCCCCAGCATGTCACTTCCAGGTGTAACCATAGCTCCAGTGCAGTCATTTTTTTCAGTAGTTTGAAGACAGCTTTAATTGTTATCTAATTAGGTGGTGGAAGTGGAGAGTTGTCAGTTCATCATCATCTTGTCGAATACTGTTTATAGTTTTTGACTCTTTGCATAATGATAAAGGACAGTTTCTAAAAGAGTATGGTGTTAGAGATGCAACACATCAAGGTTTTGCTTCTCTGTCATCTTTGAGTGAGGGTCATGGCCAGTGTGGGGCTTACACTGGTCTCCGGACCAAGAGACAAGAACCTGGCACAGAGCTAAATCAATGTTGAGCAAATCTTGATTTGAACTTGGGAGGAGGACAGAATGGAGTGGAAGGTGGGATCTGGGGGTGGGGATTGATGACAGAAGAAACAGTGGTACTGGAAGTTGTGGTTCGGCGGAGACTCCTTTTTCAAGTCTGCAGTGTAGGCCACAGTAAGCCAGACATCATTCAGAGCTTTAGGTCGCACACAGTTTAGGCCACACACACAAGTCCCTACTTGCCCAGAGGTCGTGTTCAAGTGGCAATGTTCTAAGAATGTTCAGTAACAGAGTGAAGCTGGCATTGGATGAGCTGGCTGTGTCGCAGAGCCCAATGGCGAATTGGGTCACATGTTGGGTCTGGTCCGTCACTGGTGACTCACAGGTGGCCTCTCTTTTTAACTGATTATGTGACCCATTCTTTGAGGCACTAAAAGTTCGTAGGACCTCAGCTTTCCCATTCTGGGAGCAAGCCCCTTGGAGTTCCTCTCCTGGGATTCCATGGCTTTAAAACCATGATCACATTGGTATCTTTACCTGTTTTTTCCTGCTCTGCCTTGGCCATGGCTCATCAAGTCCAGGGAAATGTCCCCATTTTGTTCCACCTCAGGTCTTGTCAGGGTGGGATAGTGGACAAGGTGGGCAGCAGTAATGAAACCCCAACCACTCCTGAAGTTTCACTGATGGAGCATGAGCATAGGGCTGCCTTCCCTGAACAGGCGACTCCAGAGCTCTGAGGCAGAAATTTCTAGCTTCCTGCTCATTTTACTTTGACACTTGCTATTCCAGAACAGCCGAGGGGGACCACCATGGCTTGCTGCAGCGGTCAGAATTGCTGAGGGATGCCCCAGGAAGTCCTCAGATTGCAGTGGGTGGGAAAGAGATAACTATCCCATGTTCCTCATTACTTGGTGGGGGGCAGTTGCCTCTGTGAATTTTATCCTCTCTGGCCTCCCCGGATTTTGCCCTTGGTCTTCTCACCATCCATTTCCCTTCTGTAATGGAACATGAGGATTACGGACGTGCTAAGGAGCTTTGATTGTTTAATTATCGGGCCACTTCAGGTATCTCAACAGTTCCCAGTATCGGCAACCCTGAGTAAAGTTTGCTTTGCTCTCTAGAAGCTATGTTTAATTAAGTTACAGTCTGCTCTCTCACTGTTGATTTTCATTTTTTCTCTTAACCGTGTGAGACATTCCTGTAAGCAACTTTGGAATACCCTCTTTTCACATTTAAGGCAGCAGTAATTACACCCAGATTTGCTGAGCCTGTGGGAACCCTACAACCAGAGTGATGTTAATGGTGTTTTAATGTCTGAACTCTTCTGTTCTTATATGTGAGGTCACAAAGTGGATAAGGGAAATGGCTTTGACATCCTCGTGCTTACTGAAGTTTGAAAATTTCTCCTGAAGGGTGGAAGGTTTGTGTGTTTCTCTCTACTAAATGAGAAACAGTTAAACCATTGAACCTCTGTCAGTGCCCATAATGCATTTGTGTTTCTTGCTCTCTTTGTACTTCAGGTACATTAAGATATTCAACTTATGCCAGAGGAAATAAAGGTTCTTATGGACTGAAAAACTGTGATAACTAGGTAGTAATGAAAACATGGAAATATTCAAACTTACAACAGGGCTAATCCTCCAAGAAGAGGGTTGTGACTGTGATGTCTGATGATTAAGGATACGCTCAGCCTTGGTCAGAGGGCTTGTCCATGTGGTGGGCAGCAGTCAATGCTGAGATTCATGACTGGCCAAAGTATATGGAATAAGTAACTGTTGAGTGCTCAGCCATAAACATCAGCATCGGCCCCTGTATGTTCAGTGAGCACCACAGAAGAGTGGGCTGAAAAAAACAGAAGAGCTGGAGGATGAGGAGGATGAGGAGTAGAGCCAGAAAATGCTGTCTTCTGCACACGCTATGCACATTACACTCATGCACTCACTGCAGCCATGGTTAGCTGCATAAGACCTACACAAAATGGGGAGGAGGACTTGATGGGAGGAAACAATTTAGAGAGCAGACGGAAAGGGCATGAGAAAAGACTAATGTGGGGTGAAAATGACCAAATGATGTTCTATAGACTCATGAAATTGCCAAAGAATAAAAAAATTAAATTAAATTAACCAAAAGATGGTTGTAGTCTCCAGATACAAGCATGGTAGCATTCTAGGGTTATTTTAGAAAACTTTGCATGGGGTTTATTTGTTATTTTTTTTTATAGTTTAATAAAACATTTACTTCATGAGATAAAGACCATTTTTATTGCTGCTACTTCCTGATTTCTGATAGATGGTCTGAGTGAAATATGAAAAGCAAACTAAATGAAAGAGATCACGTAGACATTTTTTAAGAACATTGGCTTACTTGAGATAGTTTTTCTTTTCTTCCTTTCTTCCTTTCTTTCTTCCTTCCTTCCTTCCTTTTCTTCTTCTTCTTCTTCTTCTTCTTCTTCTTCTTCTTCTTCTTCTTCTTCTTCTTCTTCTTCTTCTTCTTCTTCTTCTTCTTCTTTTTGAGACAGGGTTTCTCTGTGTAGCTTTGCGCCTTTCCTGGAACTCACTCGGTCTTTTCTTTTCTGTTCCCCCCTCCCCCGCCCCCCCTCCCTGACTGTCCTGGAACTTGCTATGTAGACCAGGCTAGCCTCAAACTCAGAGAGATCCACCTGTCTCTGCCTCTGATTTTCCCTCTTTTAGGGAACACAAAATATCTCACCCTGCCTTCACTCTGGAGAAATCTGACAGTCATTGCACCTGATCCTAAATCCCACAAACTGTATTTCCATTTCTATAATACCATTCTTTGCTAGTTGTCTTCTCTGTGACATGTTCAAGTCCCGCATACGTGTGAGAGACTTTCTGAGCAGAAACTCCCCGGTGTTGCATAATATCTGTTATCACAGTGACTCTCCCCCGACACAAACATTTTTATGCCACCACATTTATTGACCAGCATGTTCCAGACACTGTACCAGGATGTCAAGACTTGACACCCAAGACGGACTTGAATTGCTGATATCTGATGGGAAGTCTGCCAAGCAACTCTAAAAGTGCCTGCAACTCGAGGTGATGGATATATCATGGGAGTAAGTCAGGTCATTGGACCAGAGAACCCTGCTTAGAGAACATGACGTTCAATATCAGCTGGGAGGTGTGTGGAGGCATCAAATGGTAACAGAATCCTTACCAAGTAGAAAGTCATGAAGGCTTTGTGGCCTGGCCAAGAGATTGGTGTTGGTAGAGGTGTAGATCCATGCACAGAGCTGAAGGAGCTGCTGTCGAGGCAGTTTCTGATGTGAAGACCCTTGAAGTTCAGACTATATCCTTGAAGGTCTTGGAAATGCAACAATGGAACTGGACTGATGTTGAGGAGGCAAATCCAGCATCAAAGTAGATGGCAGGATCCAGAGGGTCATTCTACAGAAGGGAAGACACTGGAAATGTCCTGCAGTGAACCAGGTGGGGAAGAAATGGGGCTGGCTAAAAGCAGGGACAGTGGGAAGACAAAATGCAGCACTAGAGAGTACCTGGTTTTCAACTACTGACTGAAACAGGCAGAGCAAAGGAGGAGGAAGAATTTAGAATGAACCCTAGAGCTGCATGGGTGGCAGTTAGAGGTGTGAGTTCACAGGGACACCTGGCATGCATAGGAGTTCTGGCAGAGAGTTTAACAAGGCAGACGCTAGAGTCTGCAACTCATTTTAAAAATTTTTCTTTGATAGTTCCACACATACATGTAATAAATTTTAGTTATCTTCACCTTCATTCTCCTCTCTTACCCCATCCCTCTCCTGCTGAAATGTTTCCTCCTCCCAACACATTCCCCCACTTCCATATTGTCTAGTTGTGAGTTGCCCACTCAGTTTTGTGAATGGTGGTATGAGGCTGTTACAAAGTCTGAAACTGGAGATCCAGGTCCTGGCTGAAGACAGGGACTTCTCTTCATTCAGGCAATAGGAGACAGCCTCACAGATGGTGAGTGGAAGCCAGAGCAGGAAGGGGAAGAGCTGGAAGTTCATTGTTTAGGTATTAAACAGAAGATGAAGAATACCAAGAAACACCAAGAAAGAAGTTGGGGATACGAGGAATGACCAGGATTATTCCAGAATCTTCAGGTCACAGCCCATGTTGCTCCTGATGGTGCTGGCATGCCTACATTCTCTGGTATACATTCTATTGTTATTTTCCCCCATTTGAGCTGTTTAGAAAGAATGGAAGCTTCTCCTTCTACAGTACAAATCCCCAAATCTGGATGACCTTCTCCATCTTGATGGATCTCGTCTGAGTGGCTAAAGAAGACAGAGTGTCATACATTACCATCTGTGTGTTCTATGTGGTGATATTATGTTCCCCAAAATATGGTACACCCTAATAAACTTATCTGGGGTCAGAGAACAGAACAGCCACTAGACATAGAGGCCAGAAAATGGTGGCACTCACACCTTTAATCTTAGCCTTCTGGAGGCAAAGATCCATCCGGATCTTTGTGAGTTTAAAGCCACACTGGAAACAGCCAGGCATGGTGACACGCCTTTAATCTCAGGAAGTGATGGCAAGAAGCGGAAAGGTACATAAGGCGTGAGGACCAGGAACTAGAGCTGGTTAAGCTTTCAGGCTTTGGGCAGCAGTTCACCTGAGATCCATTTGGATGAGGACTCAGAGGTTTCCAGTCTGAGGAAACCGAAACAGCTGAGGAATTGGTGAGGTGAGGTAGCTGTGGCTTGTTCTGCTTCTCTGATCTTCCAGCATTCACCCCAATACCTGGCTGCAGGTTTGTTTTTATTAATGAGACTTTTTAAGATTCATGCTACAGCTCTATACCTTGGAGAAGCCTGTTTCTTTTCCAGGGGCATGCAATAAATATTTTTAAATGTTTAGAGGAAACATGAACAACTGAAAATACTTGGGAAGAGTTGGATATTATTTTTTATATGTTTTCTCAATCACTGCAATATTATATCAATTTTCACACAGTGTATGGGGGAATGAGCTCCCCTGACATGATTTATTCCTTAGCATTTATTTTCTATTCCTGGACTAGTTTTCCTACCATCCATGCTCTTACAAACCTTCTTTTTCTGTCATTTGTCTCAATTTTCAGGATATTAGGCCAGCTCTAGCTACATTCCATGATGATTTCTTTCAGAACAGGCACCCACCATTTGCTTCTTTGTGGCCATACCATCTTCTCTATGGGAAATGATCAATGCATGCAAAGTGGTGTAAACTGGCCGCTCCCTGTTTATAGGAACACTGGCCAGTTGTCACTCCAAAGACTCCAATTCTTGCTTCGCTTCTTGCTTCTGCTTTAGATTCTGTAATAACACGGCACAGTCATGCTGTGAGATGTGCTGACTGGCTGAACGTCCCAATAAGGAAGTAGCCACATAACTTGTAAGGATCGCCTGCCTTTAGTTCTACGCTCAGATGAGTGGGGAGCAGCATTGTTTAAAGACACTTCTAGCAGTTTCAGAAAACTTCTTTAGAGGTATCCATCCCAAACACATAGAACAAGTAACATTTGAAATTGTTGTACCAACTCAATTCCCACTATAACTTGATGTCCTTAAGTGTCCTCTAAGCAAAGTACCCATCAGAACAGTTGGAAAAAAAGACACCAAAGGGCTCAGGTAGAGTGGTATCTATCTGATACTATGATAATTGTCACAGACTGTGTCTTAGAACAACACATCTTTATGTCTTATACTTCTGGAGGTCAGAATTGTATAGGAATGCAGTTTGTAGATGGAGATGCAGTTCTTCTGCAGACTCCAGAGTAGTCTTGATTTCCTCTCCTACCTCTCTTCTACAGGCCAATTATAGGTCTGGGCTCAAGACTTCCGCCAACCACTGCAGTACTGACCACAGCATGGAATCGTTAGGACAAAAGGTGCCCACTTGGGAGTGGGAGGAAGTCAGTGCCCGGGGCCCTGTGATCTTGCCCAGAAGGGTCCACCTTTGCTTTCATTTCCCCCACTTTTCTCATCTGTGCCCCATGCTTCACCATTTCTCTTTCCTATCTTTTAATTTTCACACCTAGTCATTGCTTTTATTCACTCTGAAAGGTCCAAAGCAGGAGTAATGACTACATACCTTTAATTTATCAATGTAACATATAGCCTGTCCCTGATAATGTGCACTCTCAATTCTGGATAAGTTATGAGGCAAGATAGGGAGGATAGAAGGGATTACAGCACATGAAAAATGCCCCATTGTGCACTCGCCAGCAGGCATAGCAAGTAGCTCAGTGCCCGTCTCCATTGGCATTCCAGAGCAAGGGCTTTTTATTGATTTTTACAATTAAAAGTCTCATCTGCTCAAGTGCATATTCAGTGTTTCAAACACAATGGAAATAAGTTACAATGTCAACAGGCACAACACGTCCTACAAAGTACAGAAAAGATCGGGGTCCACTGTGCAAGTGATTGGTAGGTTCGTTTATAGTTTCATTGACTTGTCAGGGATCCTTTCTGTTCCTGTCAGTCCTGTGAATAGTGGAAGTGCTCCTGTTCGGTGTAAGGATGATGGCTTTCAAAACTATAAGAAGCCTTGCTACCTGTGAAGTTTGTCCCCCATGGTGACGATTTAAAGATGTGAGAGCGTCTGTCAGAAAGAGAAAAAAGGTGTTAATGAGTGGTTAAAAGTATCATTTCACTCCTCGTTGATAGACATTCCCCCATTATCAATTTTTTTTTTTTTTTTTTTGAGACAGGGTTTCTCTGTGTAGTTTTGATGCCTGTCCTGGATCTTATTCTGTAGCCCAGGCTGGCCTCAAATTCTGTAGCCCGCCTGCCTCTGCCTCCCGAGTGGTGGGATTAAAGGTGTTGCACCACCACCGCCTGGGCACATTATCAACAATTTTGTGGAATGAGTAAACTTCATGTGCCTATCATCTCAAAGACTGTTCTGTGTGCAGATGGAAGTGTGCCTCATCTCTTTTTACCTTTCCACTTGCTCTAATTTCCACTTCACCACACACCCCAAACACCCTAAACTGTTACAAAGGTCCCACCATTGCCAGACTCTCTCAATGTGAAGCCTCACCTGGGCTCATCTTCTTTATCTTGCTGTTCCTTTCCAGAATATTCCATAGAGGTTGCAAGGGGAAATCTCAAGAACTATGTCACCAGATAGCTGGCAGGCGTCTCCCATCAGATGAACTGGTTTTTACAAAGGAGCTGTGCCCTGTGGAGGTGATGACTGGAGAAGCAGGGCTGTAGCTGGAATTTGTGAGTGCTCTAGAACACAAGTTTCTTGGTATGTTAAGAGCTGCCATATGATGTAGTTAGAGTTTTCCTGCCTGGCCCAGTCAGGACAAATCTCTCTTCCCCGCCAGTCCCACAGTCGCTCAGACCCAACCAAGAAAGCACACAGAGACTTACATTGTTTACAAACTGTATGGCTGTGGCAGGCTTCTTGTTATCAACTTCTTCTATCTTAAATTAACCCATTTCTGTTAGTCTATACTTTGCCACATGGCTTGTGGCTTACCAGTGTCTTTACATGTTGCTATTCATGGCGGCGGCTGGTGGTGTCTCCCCAGCCTTCTACTTCCCAGAATTCTCTTCTCTCTTGTCCCGCCTATACTTCCTGCCTGGCCACTGGCCAATCAGAACTTTATTTACACAGAGCGATATCCACAGCACTTCCCCTTTTCTTTTTTTTTTTTAAAGGAAGGTTTTAACTTTTACATAGTACAATTACATATAACAAAACAATTATCAAGCAAGAATTACAGTTACAATATTAAAGAAGATATCCTATCTATCTTATATTTGTGAGTCTAAGGTTTTATATCTAACTTATCTTTTATCATAACTGAGGAAATTATAATTATCTAGTCTTCAATCAAATCAAAGACCTCAGAAGGATATAATATTACCTGAGAACCGGGAGAAGGATGCAAGCATTTTTCGGGAGTCTTGCAAGAGTAGACAGAGACAGCTGGCAGCCTGGACAGTCACCTAATGTTCCTTTGTAAAGTTTGGGCATTTGTCTTCAGCCCACAGGTATAGAGTCTCTTGGTCACTTCTCTCAGTGTCCTGTAGAATGTCTGGCAGTTTCCTCTGCGAAGCAGGAACCTGAAGGACCATTTTGTCAAGCAAAGTTTAGTGGTCACCTTTATTTGGGTCCTGTACGTCCAGTTGATCAAGCAGTCCAGGCAAGAACAGTTTCTTGCCCAAATGGCTATTTTTGCCAAGGTGAAGATAAGATGTGAAGTGTCTTCAATGCCCATCCTCCTCTCTGAAGTAAATCGGTGCTGCCAGGAACAGACATGTCTCACTGTCCAGAAAGTCTAAATTTTAAAAATATTTTAAATGCCATATTCCGAAGGTCTTTGAAGTATTTGAAGATTACCTATCTATCTGAAATATCTCTATGTATACCTAGAAGACTTAACTAACATGGCTATGAGTATGATTATCACAGATGATTAATTATTAATCTATTTTTAATTATCCATTACAATTTTAAATGAGTTATACAAACATAATACCTTAAACACGAGTAGAAATATATACATAGTATAACAAAATTAACTTTAAGTTTGTATCAATAGACTAAAATCTATACCAATGTAAAACATTTTAAACAAGTTGTTGCTCTTTAGAAGTAAGTTCCTTAATCTATCCTTTCATCCTATTATATCTGTATCATATCCCCTTTTCTTCCTTAGAAAGAGATCTCATTTATAATCAAACTGCTTTAAAGAAAAATATTGGTTTTTCTCTGTCCCACACCAGAGGGCTCTTCTGATTTGGGACACAAGAATCTCTTAACCTTTTCTTTTAGCAATATGTCTGGGTTTAGAGAAGGAGTGAGCCAATTCCATCTCCAAAGCCAGCTTGATAATTTTGGGAATGTGGGCGTAGTTTTTCTTACTACTTCCTGCTGGAGGGGGGCGCTGTATCTTATGGGGACACAAAGAAAATTTTAGGATTATGGAGTAGTCCATTAGGGTGAACCTCTGAGCCAGTTGCCTTGAAACCATTCTGGATGTCGGATCATCTGGGCCATTGTGTCATTGGAGACCTTTCAGGTGGTCTTGGATGATCAAACCTGATGTATCTTAATCTGGAACAAATCCATAGCCTCTGGTTTTCTGTGGAAACAAAAGCAGAGACTCCTTTCCAAAGCAACATATCCTTATATCCAAATTTTGAAGTCAAGGTGTCTTTAAAATTTACATATTTGTTTAACTCAACATCTTCTATGATCAAATCTTTTTTTGTAGTTAAAAATCCCAAAGACAAGACAAACCAGAGTCTCTGTGTAATGTCCATCTTTGTAAGACTGAAACGCCACTGTGGCTGCTGGCTCCGCCCACCTCAGCTTCCTAACATGGAGGCGGTACAGTTTACCTCCAGCTCTGGGTCTGGAGCCATGTGTACCATCAACTATCAGAAGCAGTTCTATCAAAGCAGCGCATAGCCCAGAAATCTTTCTTTCTTTCTTTTTTTTTTTTTTTTAAAAACTACCAAAGGCTAAATCCACCACGCAGCAGAGTAAAGTGTCGCTTATAGATTCCTCATTCCCGCCACAGTGCAGGTCAGACACACACGCCAGGAACCTGCCATAGTAGCTCAAACCGGCAGGCTGCCACTAACTTGAGGGAGACAACTAGGAAGCTGTTTTTAGCTCCGTTTAGAATCTTTTTTTTCTCAGGTTTTAGGTGGAAACTCTTGCCAACACGTTGGGCGCCATTTGTAGTTAGAGTTTTCCTGCCTGGCCACAGTCAGGACAAATCTCTCTCACCCGCCAGTCCCACAGTCGCTCAGACCCAACCAAGAAAGCACACAGAAACTTACATTGTTTACAAACTGTGTGGCTGTGGCAGGCTTCTTGTTATCAACTTCTTCTATCTTAAATTAACCCATTTCTGTTAGTCTATACTTTGCCACATGGCTTGTGGCTTACCAGTGTCTTTACATGTTGCTTTTCATGGCGGCGGCTGGTGGTGTCTCCCCAGCCTTCTACTTCCCAGAATTCTCTTCTCTCTTGTCCCGCCTATACTTCCTGCCTGGCCACTGGCCAATCAGAACTTTATTTACACAGAGCGATATCCACAGCAATATGAGAGATACATTGTATTGTCAACAAACCCTGGAAACTCATGATGTACATTGTTGCACGTGAAATAAAAAAATCTCATGAAATGTGACTGATGTGATTTGACAGTATTTTCCATCATAAATGGTTCCTCTAGAGCTGAGGACCCAAAGCCATGTTTGGGAGAAAGCATCTTTAAAGATGATCTGTCTTCCTCAGTGATGGGAAGTATTTTGGGGAGAGTCAACATTAAGTGAAACAGAGAAGTCACAGCTGATATGCGAATCTCCCTCTAGACCTGTTTGGTAGAGGGATTGATCACACTGTAAGGACTCTCCCCATAGGTTAATCACCACCCATAGGCCCCCACTTCCAAATGCTTCCAATTTGGAATTTCAACACACTATTCCTGGGGAAGGCACAAATACTCAGGCTGCAGCATTGGCTTACCTCTCTCAGCTCTTCTTTCCTATGTCTGTCACACAGATTCAGCCCACTTTCTCCTCACCAGTCTTTGGACTCTCCCCTCTACTGATTCAGTTCTGGCTGGGGTTTCTTCCCAGGCCACAGACAGCTTATTGTTTACATCACATGGCTCCTCTGCACTTCTTCCTTATGCAGACCCTTGTACACACACACACACACACACACACACACACACACACACACACACACCACATGAATCCAGTTTTCTAACTGTTGAAGGTTAGAAGGATAAACTGGCTCCTGTCACTCCATTCTGGCCCTTGACCTTTACAGATAGAACACATGGCTGGAAGTGAGGGACTGAAAGGGTAGGGAGAATAGACAAAGGATGTAAGGAGGTTTTAACCTGGTAGAGTGCTGGGCATGGTCCCTCAGCTTGCCTTGGGTCTTCATGGAAGATGGAGATCCAGTGTGATTTACTCGGGTCCACAGCTGCTCCTGCTTGGTATGCTCTGTCATTATGTCCCAGCTCCTGTACTGGGACTGTCTCTTCCTGCCTGTGTTACCAGGGTTTCCAGCCTTCTGCGGATACCCTTTCTCTCCATTATCACTCAGACACTCTTACCTGAAAGCATAACATTGGTTGTGGTGTCATTTGACTAAGAAGCAAATTATCAACAGATATGTTTCTAGAAAACAGAACAGTGTCTGATGAAATAAAGGCTAAATTCAAACAACTGCTCCCAAGAAGACCCAAGCTCCCCATGATGTACCCTCTGTGTATGTCACAGACGGATGCTGAAGGCCAGAAAAAATATGTGAGCATAAACTGTTTTAGGTCTTATCTCTTCTTGTTGCCAAGTGTAATAATTTTTTTCCGCCTGAAATAAAACCTCTGTAAGTAATTTGTTTTTGGATATTTTAATAACCTGTGCTGGCACTATACAAATTGTGTTCTCTGAGAAAATGTCTCAGCTTCACTAGTGTCTCTATAGGTGGACATTTGTAATCAAGGAGTGGGGTGTGTACCATTGACAAATGGATCTCTCTCTCTCTCTCTCTCTCTCTCTCTCTCTCTCTCTCTCTCACCATGTGTTTTGTGACTTTTCATTCCTTTAGATTCATAAGCTAAACATGAAGCATGGTGTTTGTAATTCATCCTTTTGAAAGATGAACATGTCTCAGCTGGTGCAGAGACCAAGGTTATTTGCATGGGTAACTGTGCAGCATTTGAAACAGTGTGGGAAGTGGTGGCTGGAAGAGGAAGTCTTCCTAGACCTTAGGATCTCAACTGAGGCATTGGTTGGAGAGGAAGCTTCAAGAAGTCAGTGAGGAAGTACTGCCTAATGTCCAATGTGTGCATGCATGTGTGCGTGCAAGCATGCATGCGTGCGTGCATGTGCCTGTGTACATGTTCATGTGTGGATACACACGTGTGTAGGTAGGTGGGTGCAAGTGTAGGCCAGTGATCAACCCTGGGTGTCTTCCTTTATTGCTCTCCACCTTGGTTTTTGAGACAAGCTCTCCCGTTTTTTACCTTAAATTCACTGACTCAGCTAGTCTGGTTGGCCAGCAAGTCCCAAGGATCCCCCTGTCTTCCCTTCCCCAGTACTGGGATTTGTGAACATATTTCACCACCCCAGGCACTTTAAACCTGGAGGCTGGGGATTGAACAGAGGTCCTTATGCTTATACATCAAGCACTTTATAGACTGAATCACCTGGCCAGCCCCACTGGTGTCTTTTTTAATAGATGATCTATTCCTGTCCTGTAATAGAGAGCATGTCACTGAGTTTCTGAAAGGGAGTTGTGCAGAGCATAAGTGTCTACTAAAAATCTGAACAGAGCACTTTTCTCATCACCAAAAAGTACTTGGTGAGATTTTTATGGATAGGCAAGGAGCTACTTTGTTGTGAAAGACCTTCCAAACCAGACAAGAGAATGAAAAAACAACCTGAGCAGATGGACTGCTAAGACGATAGGGACCATTGTGTGAGTTGTTGTTTATCTTTGCACAGAATTTTGTTTTAAAAATAATGTCTGAATTCAAAAATCAAGAAAGGAAAGCATCACTGAACATAGATATTAGAGACTAAATCTGCTGGAAAGGACCTCGGGAGTATCTCTAGTTTAACCCTCTTATTCTGGGGATGGAGAAAACGGAGGCTCAGACAAGAAAGTAATTTTCTGGACCAGAAAATGGCTCAGTGGGTAAAATGTCTGTCCAAGGTTGAAGACCCCAGTTCTAATCCCTGGAATTCAAGTAGAGACATGATAGAGCATGTCTGTCACACCAGCATCTGTGAGATGAGTTGGAGAAAGAGGTGTCCACGACTCACAAGCCAGCCAGCTCGGCACCCAGTAGGAGCACAGACAAGACCTTGCTTCAGACAAGGTGGAAGACGACCTTCACTTATGCAGTGTGGTATGGGCGTGTGCACACACACACACACACACACACACACACACACACACCCCTCATTTTTCTTCTACTATAGAAAGAGGCCATGGTAAAAAAAAAAAATGGTTTCTTATTAACAAAGATTCAGACCTCAAGTCTACTGGTACCTCTTTGTGAGTCTTCCAAATTCCATAATTATGTAAAGAAATGTTTCTGTTAAAGTCAACTGGTATATGGTATTTTGGTTATAGCAGTCTAAAAACACAAAGGCAGACATTTTCAGTCTAGATGTACAATTTAAGGTTTGAAGAACTGTAGTAACTTTAAGGCTGAAATACTGTTACTACATAATGTGGTCATTGTGATGCTGTTGTCACCTAATGTGATCATTGTGATGCTGTTATCACCTAATGGGGTCATTGTGATGCTGTTCCTACATAATGAGACCATTGTGATGCTGTTACTACATTATGTGGTCATTGTGATCCTGTAACTATATTATGTGGTCATTGTGATCAACAACTATTGGAGACATTGACCAGGTGAGGCTCACTTGGTTTCTTTATGCTGTACAAAACATAAGCAATAGTCTTCACTGATAAAATTGGCTCTGAAACGTTGTCTGGGTCTGCATACCTCTGAATGGGCAATTTGCTTTCAAACATGACGGCAGGATGAAGGTCTGTGATAGGCTTATAATAAGTAGCATGCCACCTCAATGATGCAATGAAGGTCCAAGTTACAGACCTGGAACAGGATGAAATTCAAGCGCGATTGAAAAGATCAGGTGCATGGATGTAAGAAGAGAGGCTCGGGGCTGGAGAGATGGCTTAGAGGTTAAGAGTGCTGCTTGCTTTTCCAAAGGTCCTGAGTTCAATTCCCAGCAACCACATGGTGGCTCACAACCATCTGTAATGAGATCTGGTGCCCTCTTCTGGCCTGCGGGGATATGTGCAGACAGAACACTGTACATATAATAAATAAATAAATTAAAAAAAAAAAAAAGAAGAGAGGCTCTTGGTAACTTGGGTTCATATCTGGAAAAACAAACACAAAGTTTAGTCAAACCAAGAAGACTTAGAATTTCAGTCAGTAGACTTAGGTGTAGGGTTCATCAGAGCTGTTGAATAAACAGAAGGACAATTTAGGATGAATCAATCAGACTTGAAACAGGTCCCAACAAACCTAGAATCATGCTTGATAAGAAGTGTAGAGGCAGGTGGAATATTAGCTGCCTTTCTATCTACTTTATTAATTGGGCTGACAAATTAGTGTGCATTTGTGCAGAGCAGTGACTAGCTGTCAAGGATCCTGTCGACCCTTTTGCTTTGGATTAGGCAGTTCTAGACTCTAGAGTCGTAAGAGTCCCAAGTCCAGCATTACCCTTTAAATCCCATCACTTACTCTGTGACTCTGAATAAGTTATTTGCATGTGTGTGTGTGTGTGTGTGTGTGTGTGTGTGTGTGTGTGTGTATGCACATGGAGAACTCAAGTTTATGTCAGGTGTATTCCTTGACTGCTATCAACTTTAACTGAGGCAAGATCTTTCATTGAAACGATAGTAGTCAGTTCTGGCTAGTTTAGCTAGGTAGCTTACCCTGGGATTCCTTGTCTTCCTTCTGAGCACTGGGACTATAGGCAGCTACCATGCTTGCCCGGCTTTTCTATGGGTTCTGGAAATCCCAACTGTGGTTCTCATACTGTGCAGTAAGCACTTTATCCACGGAGCCATGGTTCCAGTGTACTGGACAAGCTATTTAATCAATCTGATTCTCTCTTTTCTGCCTAGAAGATCAGAAAGATCAAAGATATTTCTTAGGAATTGTTTTATAAATCCATTTAAGAAATGCATACCAAAGCCTCTAGCATGGAACTTTGCACCTGATGATTCTCTTAAAAGCATAGCTTGTGTCTTGAGAGGTTTCCATTTTTCCATTTGTAAGGACCCACTCAGGGATGAGCATATAAGCCTACAATAATGAGACACCCAAGTGTTTTGCTTAGGCTTCTTGAATTTATTCTTACTTAATGGATTCAAGGCTCAGAACACCAGCTTCCTGGAGATCTTATTACCTCTGAACTTGAAGATGAAAACCTAGACAGCTGGAGATAAACAAGCTGGGGTCACTCTGGTCCCCAAATCCAGACAAGCCCAAAGCCTAATCATTTCCAGACTTATCATTTGCATGTGTCAAATAATTGCAGTCTGGGTCAGGGTTTTGGTCACATGCAGCAAAAGAGTTGTGACAGCCGCAGTGCTCCAGAGAGACATCCTCACATCCTTATAGCTAGATTGTCATTGTTTAATGTCAATTCCCAACCTGGCCGCTCTGTTTTCTTTCTTCTATGCATGGAGCCATCGAGAGCAAAACTTTTCCTAATTATCTACCTCTTCTTAGATATCAGCACAGCTGTTTTACATACTTCAAGGGCGCCTTGACCTGAAATGTCTGCTGGGTGTTTTTTGGCAGCAAACAGCTTAGAGATGGTAGACTAAAAACCACAGCAGCGTTGTCTTTAGTGCTCTCTTTGGGTGCTGAGAGCTTGATCGATGACAAATAACTAAAATGTCTTCAGACTGACTCTAGCGGTGCCAGTGCCAAGCCTGGGCCTCATGGGCAGCAGGAGCCAAGCAAAGGTGGCACTGCCAGCCTGCACTCAGTCACAGTGTGGATTCACGGGAGTTTTCCCTCTCTTCCCAGTGTTACCTCTGTGCCATCACCTACTTGCTAATTAGCCTTGTCAACCTTTCCTAAAAATTGAATTAAGACTGAAAGGTACCATGCTGTGGTGTGCCCCTGGTGAACAAGGCTGTTGCAATCACCATTCTGACTGTGACACCAGCTTTTCTTAATGAAATCTAGATTCTTTGATGGTCTCTGAGGAAGCAGGTTCCTGTCAAGGAACATGAGCCTGAGGTTGGAGATTGAGGTCCTGGAGGAAGAGTCTCAAGATCCTATAGGTTTCCCAAGATGCCAGTTATTTATTGTTCTTTCCAGAGCATTCCCTTACTTTCAGTGTTATACAATTGACTTGCAAAAGAAGGAAAGGTCTAGACACCAAATTTGCTTTGGATACTGAGGTTCATGGCCTTGCTTTGTGAGGACTATTATAATTAAGGTGGATTCACTTGTGTTAAACCAGAATAAAATAAAGAAAAAAGAAAGGTGTGTGTGTGTGTGTGTGTGTGTGTGTGTGAGAGAGAGAGAGAGAGAGAGAGAGAGAGGCACAAAGGGTTCTGTCAGAATCTTAACTTGCACCAGGAACACTCAGCCATAGTCAGGATACACTTCCAAGAGGACCTATGTCCAGAACTGCCTGTTCAGCTTTGATCTGATGCCATCCTGGTTTTGATGCTTGTAACCTAGGACAACCGGCTCAGAAGAATGATGATAACTCTCTTTCCTTCACCAACAAAAGTAATTATCTTCTCTTGCTTCTCTGTGTATGCTAATGTGTATTCTCATTGCAATGTTTATTATACACTTTCACAATAAAAACTAATAACATAATTAAAAATATTTATTGATGTGTGTGTGTTTTGTGTATGAGTGCATGCAGATGTGTGCGCCTATACACACACATAGGTGTGGAGGCCAGAGGAGAACGTTAGGTGTCCTCCACTGATTCTTTTGACAAAAGGTGTCTCACAGAATCTGGAGCTAGGCTTGTAGCTAGCAAGCCCAAGTAATCCTCCTGTCTCTGCCTCACTCCCCAGCACTGGGGTTTTAAACGCCTGGCTTTTTATGTAGTTACTTAGACCTGAACGTGAGTTGTCATGCTTGTACAGCAAGCTTCTTACCCTTCTCCAGTCCCCAGATTGCAAATTCTTGAACAATGTTTGGAGCAATTGGTGCACAGCAGGGAGTAGTCAAAATGCATCTAGTTCAAATTATATGTGTGTATGATTTTTTAATCCTCTTTTATAATTGATTAAATTATATTTAAATAGTTAATGACATAGATATTTTAAACTATTACTCCTATATCATTGGATGTTATGGGTCTATTTAAATTATTTAATTCATCTTGATTTAGCTTTGGTGGGCCAAATATATCTAGAAATTCATCTATTTATTTCAGATTTTCTGTTTTAGTGGATTATAGATTTTTAAAGTGTGTACTTTTGAGCCTCTAAATTTCCCCTGTGTCTGTTGTAATGTCTCCCTCTTTAAATAATTTTATTAATATTGATCCTCTTTCTTTTGGTTAATTTTTCTAAAGGTTTGCCAACCTTGTTAATTCTTTTGAAAATCAAGTATTCATTTCATTGATCCTTCTTTCTTTTCTATTTCATTAAGTTCGGCCTTGATTTTTTTAAGATTATGTTTTATTTTTGAGATTATATCATTATGTAATCCCCTCCCTTAACCCCTCCCATATATCCCCTGCCCTATTTCAAATACTTGTCCTCTTTTCCATGAACATACATATATGTATACACATATGTGTGTATGTATTCATAAATACACAAATACAGCTTTCTCAGTCTATATAATGTTACTTGTATATATGTTTTCACGGCTGCCCATTGGCATTGAATAACTTATTGGTGTCATATTCCCTGGGGAAGACCATTTCTCCCTCTTCTGGCATGCATTAGTTGTCTGTAGTTCTTTGTATAGGATGGAGATCTCATGAACTTTCCAGTTAGAAATAAGGGATTTCAGATTCCTCCATGTTGAAATCTACAAGAAGGTTCAGCACTTTCCTCCATCTGTATGATTAGTGTCATCCCTGGGTATAGTCTTCTGACCTTCCGAAAGATACAATCACACAGCAAACTCCCCGTTCTTCTGACTTTTGCAGTCGCTCTGTCCCCTCTTCCACAATGCTTCCCAAGCCTTACATGCAGACATTGTATTATAGATATATCAGCTGGGAGTAAGCTCCACAGCTTTGCATTTTGATTGGTTGTAGTTTTCTGTATTGCTCTCTGTCTGATGCAAAAAGAAGTCTCCTTGATGAGGGTTGAGAGCTATACTTAACTTGGGTATAAAGATGAATATTTAGAATGTAGTTAAGGGTTATGCTGGTTTAGTAAAGTGAAGCTTCTCCTCAAGGATTAATGACTTCAGTTACCCTAGGTTGATTTCCAATACCAGGCATGATTTTCATCTTTTGAGCTAGTCTTAAAGTCCAATTAAAGATTTGTTATTTACTAATAAATTATGCATGCCACTGTTGCATGCTTAGGGTTATTATGCCATACTAGTCATTGTTGTGGTTCATAGGCATCCTAGCTGGGTGGACTCTTGATTTCATCCCTAGTTTGGAAGCTTGCATGGCAGGTTCTGGTACTATGAGAGACAGTCCTAATAGAGGAGGGTTTCAGGCCAGTTCTAGCTCAGGAGTCTTTGGGCCCTGTGTCGGAAGTGCATGGTGTCTTGACAATAGGGACTTACCCTTCATCCCTGGCATGGGGGGAACCAACGGCAATATCAATGGCCTATAATGCTTTGGGAGTCTCTTGGACAACCCATACCAACAACTCAAAAGAGGGATTCTCATGTCTGGTGTTGGGCTTTTTGTTAGGTGGTCTTTGGCTCTTGGAGGGAGCGTTGTGGGCCCACTTGGGAAAATTTCATTTAAACTATATAAGTATATTTATAAATAAACTAATGTGTATTATAGATATTTTAAATAAAAATGTTCCTCTTAGGACTGCCTTCATTGAGTCCCATAGATTTTGATATGTTGTGTTTTTATTTTCATTAAATTCTAGGAATTTAAAAATTTCCTTCTGGTTTAATCGATAAATAACAAAAAAGACCTTTGAAAAAAGTCATAAGAAAACTTGTGAGCTACCATGTGGTTGCTGGGAATTGAACTCATGACCTCTGGAAGAGCAACCAGTGCTCTTAATCACTCAGCCATCTCAACTGAAGAATGGATTAAGAAAATGTGATACTTATACACAATGTAGTACTACTCAGCAGAGAAAAACAATGACATCATGATATTTGTAGGCAAATGGATGGAACTAGAAAACATCATCCTGAGTGAAGTAACCCAGACTCAGAAGGACAAACATGGTATGTACTCACTCATAAGTGGATACTAGAAGTAAAGCAAAGGATAACCAGACTGCAACTCACTACTCCAGAGAAGCTAGCTAAAAAGGAAGACCCAAAAAGGGATGCATGGATTGCCCTGGGAAGGGGAAATAGATGAGATCTCCATGAATGAACTGGGAGAGAGAGGTGAGAAATGGAGGGTAGGGGATGGGGAATGAGAACATAAGGGAACAGGATGGTTGAGCTGGAATAGGGATGGAGTGGGAAAGCAATGAGAGAGATATTATGATGGAGGGAGATATCATGGGGATAGAGAGAAACTTGGTGCTAGGGAAGTTTCCAGGAATCCCCAAGGATGACCCCAGCTTAGACTACTAGAAATAGTGGAGAGGGTGCGTGAACTGAACTGACTTGCCCAAGTGATCAGGTTAGTGAATACCCTGTCATCACAGAGCTTTCTCCAAAGACTAATGGAAGTAGATGCAGAGATCCACAGCCAGGCACCAGGCAGAGTTCCAGGAGTCCAGTCGGAGAGAGAGAGAGAGGAGGGATTCCATGAGCAAGTACATCAGGATCATGATGGGGAAACTTGCAGAGATGACCAAACCAAACTAGTGGGAACTCATGAAAGTTGGATCAATGGCTGAAGAGCCTCCATGGGACTGGACTAGGCCCTCTGCATGGCGAGACAATTGTGTAGCATGATTTGCTTTGTGGGGGCCCTGGTGGTAGAATCAGCTCATGCAGCCTTAAGGCAGGAGGGAGGGCTTGGACTTGCCTCTACTGGATGTGCCTCCCCATGGGGGACTGCTGTGGATATCGCTCTGTATAAATAAAGTTCTGATTGGCCAGTGGCCAGGCAGGAAGTATAGGCGGGACAAGAGAGAAGAGAATTCTGGGATGTAGAAGGTTGGAGAGAGACACCGCCAGCCGCCGCCATGAAAAGCAACATGTAAAGACACTGGTAAGTCACGAGCCATGTGGCAAAGTATAGACTAACAGAAATGGGTTAATTTAAGATAGAAGAAGTAGATAACAAGAAGCCTGCCACAGCCATACAGTTTCTAAACAATGTAAGTTTCTGTGTGCTTTCTTGGTTGGGTCTGAGCGACTGTGGGACTGGCGGGTAAGAGAGATTTGTCCTGACTGGGCCAGGCAGGAAAACTCTAACTACAAATGGCGCCCAACGTGTTGGCAAGAGTTTCCACCTAAAATCTGAGAAAAAAGATTCTAAGACGGAGCTAAAAACAGCTTCCTAGTTGTCTCTCTCAAGTTAGCGGCAGCCTGCCGGTTTGAGCTACTATGGCAGGTTCCTGGTGTGTGCGTCTGACCTGCAGTGTGGCGGGAATGAGGAGTCTACAAGCGGCACTTTACTCTGCTGCATGGTGGATTTAGTCTTTGCTAGTTTAAAAAAAAGAAAAAAAAAAGGTTTCTGGGCTATGCACTGCTTTGATAGAACTGCTTCTGATAGTTGATGGTACACATGGCTCCAGACCCAGAGCTGGCGGTAAACTGTACCACCACCATGTTGGGAAGCTGAGGTGGGTGGAGCCAGCAGCCACAGTGGTGTTTCAATCTTACAAAGATGGATATTACACAGAAAATCTGGTTTATGTTGTCTTTGGGATTTTTAACTGCAGAAAAAGATTTGATCGTAAAAGCTGTTGAGTTAAACAAGTATGTAAATTTTAAAGGTACCTTGACTTCAAATTTTGGATATAAGGATATGTTGCTTTGGAAAAGAGTCTCTGCTTTTGTTTCCACAGAAAGCCAGAGGCTGTGGATTTGTTCCAGATTAAGATACATCAGGTTTGATCAGCCAAGACCACCTGAAAGGTCTCCGATGACACCATAGCCCAGATGATCTGACATCCAGAATGGTTTCAAGGCAACTGGCTCAGAGGTTCACCCTGATGGACTACTCCATAATCCTAAAATTTTCTTTGTGTCCCCATAAGATGCAGCGCCCCCTTCCAGCAGGAAGTAGTAAGAGAAACTACGCCCACATTCCCAAAATTATCAAGCTGGCTTTGGAGATGGAATTGGCTCACTCCTTCTCTAAACCCAGACATATTGCTAAAAGAAAAGGTTAAGAGATTCTTGTGTCCCAAATCAGAAGAGCCCTCTGGTGTGGGACAGAGAAAAAACCAATATTTTTCTTTAAAGCAGGTTGATTATAAATGCTATCTCTTTCTAAAGAAGAAAGGGGATATGATATAGATATAATAGGATGAAAGGGTAGATTAAGGAACTTACTTCTAAAGAGCAACAACTTGTTTAAAATGTTTTACATTGGTATAGATTTTAGTCTATTGATACAAACTTAAAGTTAATTTTGTTATACTGTGTGTATATTTCTAATCGTGTTTAAGGTATTATGTTTATATAGCTCATTTAAATTGTAATGGATAATTAAAAATAGATTAATAATTAGTCATCTATGATAATCATACTCGTATCCATGTTAGTTAAGTCTTCTACATATACATAGAGATATTTCAGATAGATAGGTAATCTTCAAATACTTCAAAGACCTACAGAATATGGCATTTAAAATATTTTTAAAATTTAGACTTTCTGGACAGTGAGACATGTCTGCTCCTGGCAGCACCAATTTACTTCAGAGAGGAGGATGGGCATTGAAGACACTTCATATCTTATCTTCACCTTTGCAAAAATAGCCATTTGGGCAAGAAACTGTTCTTGCCTGGACTGCTTGATTGACTGGACATACAGGACCTATAAAAAGGTGACCAATAAACTTTGCTTGACAAAATGGTCCTTCAGGTTCCTGCTTCACAGATGGTCTGAGGGTAGTGGTGTTTACAACTAATTGATCACAAGACTCTTGAAAAATGTTTACATCCTTCTCCTGTTTCTCAGGTAATATTATATCCTTCTGAGGTCTTTGATGTGGTTGAAGACTAGATAGTTATAATTTTGTTTAGTTATGATAAAAGATAAGTTAGATATAAAACCTTAGACTCACAAATATAAGATAGATAGGATATCTTCTTTAATATTGTAACTGTAATTCTTGCTTGATAATTGTTTTGTTACATGTAATTGTACTATGTAAAAGTTAAAACCTTCCTTAAAAAAAAAAGAAAAGGGGAAGTGCTGTGGATATCACTCTGTATAAATAAAGTTCTGATTGGCCAGTGGCCAGGCAGGAAGTATAGGCGGGACAAGAGAGAAGAGAATTCTGGGAAGTAGAAGGTTGGAGAGAGACACCGCCAGCCGCCGCCATGAAAAGCAACATGTAAAGACACTGGTAAGTCACGAGCCATGTGGCAAAGTATAGACTAACAGAAATGGGGTTAATTTAAGATAGAAGAAGTAGATAACAAGAAGCCTGCCACAGCCATACAGTTTCTAAACAATGTAAGTTTCTGTGTGCTTTCTTGGTTGGGTCTGAGCGACTGTGGGACTGGCGGGTAAGAGAGATTTGTCCTGACTGGGCCAGGCAGGAAAACTCTAACTACAGGGGACCTTACCTTCTTGTGGGAGGCAGTAGGGGTGGGTTGAGGGAGAGGCTGGGAGGGTGGGAGGAGGGAAGAGGGAGATCTTTGATTGGTGTGTAAAATGAATGAAAAAATTTTTTTAATAAAAAATAAATAAAAGAGAAAACTTGCAAGTGTAGACTATATCAATAGTATATACATAGACATATATAAAAGGAATTTTAATGGTATTACCCTATAACAAGATCACAATGCCCCTGCTAGACAACACAGGCTAACAAATAAAAAGCCTGGTGTTAGGGATGGGTTACCTGTTTTGGCGTTGTTGGCCAGTGAGATATCAGAGGCCTTCAGGCAATCCAGGCTATTGTCACCACTATTGGTTACTTTCAGCACTGATAGATAGTAAAACCCTATTGTTGAAGCCATCACATACTTGGGTCTTAGACTATGTATAAATAAAGTTGGTATTGACCCAGAAACTTCATTCATACTGACTAGCTTCCATAGTGCTTGAAGGTGTTATGTTGCCGAGGAGGCACTGGTAAGGCAATTAGTAGGTGCTGGAAGAAAAAGAGCAAGTTTTCATTAAGCATGTGAGCCCCTGGTAGGTTGACCATGTGGATGGTAATACATCAAAGAGTATTTGGATAGCACAATTGGACTTGAGGAGTTTAATAAATAAGAAGACAGAAGGTAATGGGAGTATGAGCACAATATATTGTATGTATGAAAGAACTAATAAAAAGTTTAAAGCAACAAAGATATAGTCAATGATATTATAGCAGCTCTTTCATTAGTGGCAAACTACTCAGGTAGTATACACACAGTTTCACCAAGGCTAGTGATTTGCATGTTATTTGCATGAAGATCTGTGTGACTGAACTGTGTGATTATCTGAAGGATGTCTGACCTCAGTTATGAGCCTAAAGATGCTTTGTGGTCATTATAATGGACACTTGCTTTTCTGCTGAATGCATGAGTAAAGGGAGATGTAGTGATGGTGAGGGCATGACCCAGTCAGGAACTTCCTCAAGGACAATGCAGCATGGGTTCAGTCATTCAATGATCACATTTGTGCACATAGGAGAAATGAGAAATAGCCTGGAGAAGACAGGTAAGATGGGCATGAAGGATGGGAAACTGGGAATCCATGGCAACAGTAAACAAGGATGGCAGTTACCCTGGTATAAGATGCAGTGTAAATGATCTTCCTTGAGGAAGCCTGGAGGCAGATCCCAACCCTAATGAACAAATAATTAAACTTAAACTTGCTCCCCACTTCAACGTACAGAAGCCATGGTACTAAGTGAAGGGTGGATGCTGGTTACACTTTTTTTCCCATATGGCTTTTATGCTTGGCAGAGTGCTAATCATATCCCAAAAGCTAAAAAGCCTCAATTTTATGACTATGAAATTTGTTAGCTATATGATATTACTGAACTTATTTTTCTTTTAAAAATGGGTCTGGATCTCCTAGGAATCACCTGACAGGGAGCAGTGTTAAAATGGTGCCAGAGCTTAAACCACTGTGTGTTGGGGGTGGGTAGGGTGTAGGGATGAGGTGCAGTTTTCAAATCATCAGCGTGCGCATGAGCTCGGCTCCATGGTCTGCCAGCATTCTCCGTCCTCTCCAATGGTTCTTTGTACACTTTGGAAGACTCTGGCCAGTGCTCCTCACTCTCCTCCTCTGCTTGTGCACTCATGCTCCAAAGTCCCACATGCCCTGCAAGGTTTGTTCTCGGCCGCGTCTTCCTCCTCACCATGCTGTGTGCCTGTCAGGGGAAGGACTTCCCTCATGAAAGTCTCTCCTCCCCTGGTTTTGACAGTAGCATTGACGCTCTTTGCTGTTTCCTTCAGTCTCCTTCCCTGAAGTGTGCAATGTCCCCTGGCAGTGGCTATGTCAGAGGAGCTGAAGTCAGCAATGGAGCTATGAGTACAGCTCCCCGATAGCACAGCCACGATGGGTGCATCCTGGAGACGCAAAGCCCCAGTGTGTGTGTGTGAGTGTGTGTGTGTGTGTGTGTGAGAGAGAGAGAGAGAGAGAGTGTGTGTGTGTGTGTGTGAGAGAGAGAGAGAGAGAGTGTGTGTGTGTGTGTGTGAGAGAGAGAGAGAGAGAGAGAGAGAGAGAGAGAGTGTGTGTGTGTGTGAGAGAGAGTGTGTGAGTGTGTGAGAGAGAGTGTGTGTGAGTGTGTGTGTGTGTGAGTGTGTGTGTGTGTGAGAGAGAGAGAGAGAGAGTGTGTGTGTGTGTGTGTGAGAGAGAGAGAGAGAGTGTGTGTGTGACTGTGTGGATGTGTGAGAGTGTTTGTGTGTGTGTGTGAGTGTGTATGTGTCTCTGTGTGTGTCTGTGTGTATGTGAGTGTGTGTGTGTGTGTGTGAGTGTGTGTGTCTGTGTGTGTCTGCGTGTGTGTGTCTATGTGTCTGTGTGCGTGTCTTTGTGTGTGTGTGTGTGTGTGTGTGTGTGTGTGTGTGAGTGGTCATTGTCTCCAGAATGCCCCTTGCTTCTGCTGTGCTTTCTCCTGCTTGCTGCTATCACATTCTTACTGTATTTGGCATGGTGTGATTACTATGTGAAAAGATCCCACTGTATCGAGGATAGTGTGTATTTCATGGGAAAATCCCACTCCTCACTGGGTAATTTACGTGCAGGTCATAATGAAGATGATTTTTATAGAGCAATGGTGCTTAAGAATGAGATTTGCTGAGGATGGAAAATAAAAATAAGGAAGTTTCACGTATTATAGAACCGTGAATTCTGCCTGTGGAAAAACAGGCTGATGATCAAAGAAATCAATTATGTCCCTACACCCAAGGTTAGGTCTGAGTTTCTTGATCATGTAGCTTACAGAACTAATCACAGGTTTCAGTATGCACCTTGAAAAAGCAAAGTAGTGAAAGGAAATTAAATGACCTTATTGTGTGTAAAGAAAAAGAACAAACAGAAGGTTTGCTAGACCACTTGAGTAAAGTTTTGTAGAGTAGAAATCAGGTCAGAATCTGCTACGCTGAAACCTCAAACTGCTGCCTGGCGGTACAAAGACTGGCCGAAATGTACGTGGCTTGCTTAAACCTTTATTAATCAATAATAAAAGAATCATCGCTTTGGGGTGAAGATGTTTTGGTGGGGAAATTAATACAAAGAAAAATATCTAACTACTTGTGGGCTTCTAGGAAAAACATGTAACGTGTGATCATAATGTGATTCCTTCCTATGTAAAGATTTTGTTTTGGAAAATATGTAACTTGTGAGGTGATTTCCTTCTTGCATAGAGATTTTTGTCTTAGGTAGTATAAAAAGGATATGAGAAAAATAAAGAGACAGAAGAAAAAAAAGGAAGAAGAATCAAGTTTTGCTCCCTCAGAGAAGTCTCCTGTGTGTTGGTGTAGCAGCCGACTCCACATCTGCTCTCCACTTTGTCTGACCTGGTGGAGCTGGATTCTGGCATTCCCTCAGGAATTTCACCATTCCAGGACTCTTTTCTCCATTTACTTAAAAAAAAAAAACAAAAACATCATTTCCTCCTGTGTCAGCTCTTCAACTCTCCACTCTGGGGAGATGATACTTCACTTGATATCCCATTCCAGAGTCCTACTTTCCAATGGCCTCTTGCAACATTCCCTTTGGATTTATCATCAACGTTGGTGACTTCAAGTATTTAAATACAATGAAATTTCTTTTTTCCTGTCAATGTTCTTTCTAATTCCTAAGGATAGGTTTTATATCTTTGGGCATGTGGAAACTCAGGCTCACATCTCAGAAGGATCTTTAGGTGCCTCTGTCAATCAAGTGGCAGCCATTGCTACTGCCTTACATAAATCGTATTTCACACAATGTCCCCCCCTTTACTGGGCGTTGGACCCAGAACCTCATGCAAAGTAGTTAAGTGGTTTGCAACTGAACACAATCACTTTTCCTTTGAGGCAGGGTCTCACTAAGTTTCTCAGCTAGCCTTGAACTTGTGATTCTCCTCTCTCAGTTTCCCAGGTGGTAATGGAGTATGCAAGGAAGGGCATACATGTCCACAACTTGGAGTCCTCCATTGCAGTTCATGTAACAAGAGAACTTGTTCACTTCTCTTTGTAAGACCAAGAATAGCCCAGGACATTACATTTTTCACTTAGTTTTACAGGATACAGGAGGATAGTGTGTGGAGATTCTGCTCACAGAGCCTTCTCCAAGGCACTGCCAGTAAGATTCTGGCCTGAGGTGCACCATGGGAAGGAGCTTGTTGCTAAGACCCAAACGAAACCTTGTCAACCCAAGGTCCAGTTCTCTCATCCAGGGCTCGTGTACTAGTTTGTTTCTGTGGGAACTTCAGGGTAAAGGAGAACCGGAAAGATACAGATTTTTCAGATGGGATCAGGTTGCACAATCCCAAGGAAGAAGCAGAACAACAGGATTTTGGAGACCAGAGTTACAGGAATACATTTCCCAGAAAATCTTTCCGGGTGTGGGTGGGCTGGACAACCAGTGATCTCTAATACACATTGTGTGCTTACTGGAAGCTTGACTTACTTTTCTCATTGGTCATACAGAGGATCCTGCCTGGCTGTGGGTTGAGTGGTAAAGATTAGCTGGTAATGCTAACCTTGAGTTAATGGACTACCCATGGCATCCTCTCTATCACAGGTGGAGATGTACTGGCCAGGGTCCTTGTTGGTCTGTGGGAGTATTGCTGAGAACAGTGGCTTCCCAGGCAAGGGCTGTGTTATATTCCCTCTGCCCATGTGAACAACACCTATTTTCTCCAGACAGAAACTGTACCTCTGGAGGCACAATTCCCAGGAACAAGGGACAGCACCACACAACAAAGGGGAGTTGAGGTAGGAGAAACATGACATAAAATACACGGAGCTTGGTGGTGGTGTTCACTTTCCTGCTGAGTTTAAACTCTGCCTTTCAATTTCAATGCCTGTTACTAAGGATCAAAGTACTGGGTAACATTACAATTGATCCAGGATTGAAATATCTTAAGTTCATAGGCTAAGACTAATCATAACAATGACAAGTGCTCCTTAGTTTCTGCTGATGACATCCTCAAATGAAAAGGCTATCTATTATTTCACACATAAGGTCTGTATTTTATCTATTAAGTACATTGAGTATATTTATTTTTTCTTTCAAGGATTAAATAGAAAAAGAAATGTTTGGATTCCTGTATGTTCCTCTGGAAAGCACCATTCTCTCAGTAGGGGATCCAGATGATAGAGTCAGCCACTTGGGATGTGAGTGTCTTGGTCATCAACACAATGAAAGGAAAACCAAAGAAGTGTCCTACTATATATCCTGACATTTTATCCAGGGCATGCCATGTTACAAATCATGACTCAGCTGCTGACCAATTCAGGTGAAGCCTTTCCATCCACTTGTCTATCTATTCACCCACTCCTTCCTTCCTTCTTTCTTCCACAGTTGATCATCTTTCTTTCCCTCACAGTCTATATTTGTCTTATATCTGTCTGTATGAACATATTCAAAAAAGAAAAATTGGTTGGCTTAAATAAGTTTGATCACTCTAAGTGTTCTTTTGTACTCTACCTGTGGTGCCAGGGGATCCTGTATGAATTAGTTCATTGTAGCTTGGTATGACGTACTCTTAAAGAGCTACAGATAGCAACGACATCCTTGGTCTCTAAGAATTTCTGATGTGAACCATGAATTGAGACTCAAAATCATAAAGAAAATAATAAGTTCTTTCTGGAAGAAGGAGATCCTCAACAGGTGTGTTTATTTCCCTCTGCTTAGCTTTGAACAAGAAATTGAAAAGACTAAACTAGCTATTAGGCAGTGGTAAGTGACACTACATTCTCTGCTTTGATAAACATGACTATTTCATCCAGTGACACAGGAAACACAAAGCGTCTTTGTCCCTGATGCTACATATTGTCTTTCTGCATGGATGGAAGCCCACTTCTTTGAAGGAAACCAGAGAGTTCTTAATAGACAAAACAACACGATATGCAATTTATAGGACAATGCACATGTAAGCTTCTGCCCACTGTTCTACTCTGGAAGTTAACTTTTTCTTTCCCAAACGCTGTATGAATAAAGTATATTTTGTTCATTGTTAACTTTGAAGAAAACCATTGCTTTTAGACTCTGAGCTGAATTAAACTATGTAGAAAAATGTGGTGGTGATGGGGGAGAATCAAGTTTTCAAGGAAGATGGCAGCCAATTTCTTTAGTTATTTATTTTTTTATTTTTTTCCAAGAACAGTTAACATTTGCCAGGCACCTGTTGGCCTCAGTCATTTGCATCTAAAGAGCGAAGCTAATTTACCCACAGCCCACGTTCTCTGAAATGGTTAGCCTTATTTCTTAGCTCTGTTAACCAGTAGTCTAACGTTAGCTTCAAGTTCAGTTTTAATCATCTAGCCCATAATTGTCTACTGCTCCCTGTCACATGAACAAAAAAGTTTGAGAGGGAATAAGGCGAGCAGTTTACATCTTCTATGGATACTTCAAGTAATTGGCCCCAAAGTGAAACTATCGAGTTGGCCATGGTTTAGCATGTTCTGAGGGCATAAAACGGGGAAGGGGTTGACCTGTAGAAAGAGTTGGTTTCCAAGAATGTGTGAACATGTGAAAATCCTACTTTACTTCAGCTGGGCTAATATCCTGAGCCACTAGATGGTGAGAATAGTAGATACATTACAAAAGGAACAAACCGATGCACACCAACACCGAAAAACAAAAGGCTTGTACAAGATGGGCAGCAGATGAAGTTGCTTCTATCCAAATAAAATCCCACACAGGTCATCGTTATACATACATTGACATACACACACCCACACACGCACAGACACACAAGCAAGAATGTGTATTTTGTAAGGTTGGTCCATGGAAATAGACATTCTTAGCAAATATGGATGACAGATCAATTGTAATTTATTTTCTTTTAACACTGTATCATCATAAAGAAAACTGGTATAAATGAAAAAATCTATTTCAAATATCTACATCTAAAATTTTAGGCAGTGAAAAAGCACTTTGTTGACAAGGAGTGTGGAATGACGTGTTAGCTGTGAGAAACTGCTGGATGCCTTGTTTAGTTGCCACAAACAAATCACAGATCAGAACGAACAATACTGCTAAATATTCCTTTTTTTCCTGTTTTTTTTTTTTTTTCTCTTTTTTGTTAAAACATACTGGGAGAAAGAAAAGAAAAGAAAACTGGAAATCCATACATCTTCCAAAAGTTTGAAATTGAAGCAATATTTAGAACCATTGATGAGGAACCACGGCGGCATTGGTGTAATATACACAATGCGCTCTTCTTCTTTAATCTGTAATGTACATCAAATACTTTACAACAATGCATTAACAAAAGGCAAGAGACGTCTTGCTGTACAGAGAAACCCCAATGCAACTTGAAGCCTAGAGTCACATGGATGAGAGAGTAACAAAGCGTGAGAAGCCGTCCCCCATAGCGTGTAAACTATTCTGTCTTGTGCTTAGCGATAACCTCCACGCCCACCACCGCAACAGTCTCCTCTCTCCTTCCTTCAGCCACATGGCCTATAAAGCACTTTGAAATCTCTATAATTCAAACTAGAAAGGTGTTGAATATGGTCACATGTAGGATTGCGTTTAGCGTCCTATTGATTTCCCAGTTAACTCTCGATTCATTTAGCTTTCTAAAATAGCTCTGAGTATTTCTTTCTGGTTATCACAGCCTTCCTATGGAACAGGCTTTAACAAACTAAATTTGCAGGGAAAAAAGAAAAAAGAAAAGAAAAGAAACGAAACAGAATGTCCCGTGGTATGCATGCACATGCACTGTTCCCGGAATGCCTCGTGTCCTGGCTCCTCACACCCAGGAGTCGGGTGAGGCCGGGTAGTGGCTCGTTTCATAGTTCAGTTCACTGTAAGGACGGGCAGCGGAGTAGAAGTCGACATAGTTGCCGGTGGACTTGAGGCCCAGGTGCATGGTGTACTCGCCAGCTGGAGGGCGGTGATGGACCTGGTCCTCAAAGAAGGACTCGTCATAATTTCGTGTGGAATTCTGAAACGGCTGGTAGGTCTCATAGTCTTTCCTGCTGGGCTCCTGGGGGACAGGCTGTGCTGAAACCTGGCAGAGAGAGAGTGTCACTTGGGTCAGCTGCTCACTAACCCACCCTCCTTCCCCATGCCACTCTAGCACCTTATATAGGAAGGACTGGAGCCTGCTCCAGGCTTTCTGCACACATTGCCAACGGCTGTGTTCTTTCCATTTCATTTGACTTTTTATTTTTAATTTAATATCTATGGGGTGCAGTTTGCTGATTTGATGCTGGTATTCAATGTGCTGAGTAGCATTTCAACCTCCTTGGCCACCTACTTCCTTGTTCTGGGAATCTTCAAACTCTCCCCTTCTAGTTCTTTACAAAGTACACAAAACTCATCATGAATGTCTCTCTGTGGTACTATGGATGTGACTGCTTATTCCCCCTGTCTCATGGGGGCCAAAGAGTCCTTATCTGGCATCCTTTTCTCTCTTCCTCCTCCTCTCCACTCTTCCCGTCTCTGCTGACCACTAGGCTATTTGCTTCTGTGAAAGCAACTTGGTTTTTAGTAGCCCTGTGTGAGAACAAATAAGTTTGACCTTTCTGATGTTCTAGCCAGGAAAGAGAGGCCCAGGAGAGGTTTGATAACTGGTCCAGGAGACTAGGGAGATGCATCAATGGATAAAAGTTCTTGACATGAAATTGAAGACCAGAGTTTGGATCCCCAGAACCCACATAAAGGTTGGTAGGTGTGGTGGCTGCCTATAGCCCCTGCACCAGAGAGTCAGAGACAGGAGCTCCCTGGGGCAAGCTGGGTAGACAGGATTGGTGTCCAGGTTTCATGCTCATTAAACCTATTGCCCACTCCTAGATCCTGGAAATGTCCATGGTGATTTCCGGCCCTATGAATTTGCTTACTTTTGGAGCCTCACTTGCGTGGAACCACACAATACTTGTTCTTGTGTGTCTGGCTTTTCGCCCTCAGTAAGTTTTCATCACTTCTACATGTTGTATTTGTTAGAATTTTTTTGAAGACTAAATGAAAAAAATGGACATAGCTTACTTTGTTTATCCAAAAACAAATTAGATAACTGGATAACTATATGCACCACTGTCTATTTGAATCCCCCTTCTGGTTTTTTTGGGTGTATACCTTGGATCAGACAGTGGCTCAATGTTTAGCTCGTTGAGGAGCCCCCAACTGTTTGCCATAGCAGCTCTGCTATCCTACTGGGTGAGCCGTGGAGTAAAGAAGTGTGGACTAAGCTGTATAGAATAGAGGACGTGCATTTTCATCATTGCTACATTTGTTGGCATCACACTTAAGTGCTGCACTATCAGAGAGGCTGGAAATGCACAAGATCTAATGACCACTTATCTCCTGCTTATAACACATTCCTGCAATTATGTATGGAATTGTGGTTTCCCTCCATCACACTTGCCCACAGTAACCAGGGCCTCAGACAGATACACACTCCAAATATTCTACCCTCTGGAAGACCAAATGTTTCCTAACACTTGGTGCAATTAAAAACTGATTAAATTAAAGAATGCTGCAAGAACAATGGTTTACTCCTGTAATATCACATATGAGGGAGGCTGGGGCAGGAGGATGCAAAGTTGAGGCCTTGGGGATTCAAGGCCAGCCTTGACCATTTAGCATGACTCTGCCTCAAAGTTAAAGATTAATAAAGCTGAGGGGCAGCTCATGGGAGGAGGACCTGCCTATCATGCACAAGGCCTTGGGTTTGATCCTCTGTACTTCTGGGGCATTCTGAAGCTGTTCACTAGAGGGTGGTATCTGTGGCGCTCTCTGGTGTCCCAGCCCAACTCAGTACTCTCTGTACTTGGCCTTGGTGGGTTAATGTCTGGTGTAGGGTCTACAAACATTCGAAGGTCACAAGAGTCTTGTCAAAAGTCAAGAATTGGTTCCTCTGCTTTGCTTTAGTAAGATAAGGAACATTCCGGGCTGATAATACAATAGCCAACTGCCTCCCCCCCCCCAGTCTCTTTCTGTTTTGACTGACTCTATGTTCCTTTTCAGGTACCTGACCCCTCATTGTGAGCAGATGTCCCTAAGGTGAGGGATGAGGGGGACCCATAGCCCGTGTCCACAGTGATGTGCAAAACTATAGTTTGTAATAGCCAGGATGTCTGGCATGGATGACAAAACACTCTGGAAAAGATACAGTTTGATTACTTTCCAGCAGATTCAGTAATTCCCTATTAATTTTACTAAGGTTCAATGCAGTAGTCTCCTTTAGAAATGGGTTCAGTTAATAGGTAGTGATTTGTAATTAGCACAGTGTGTATAAATGAATGCCTTTAATGGCCCACATATAATTCTCCTCTCAAGTAGGAGAAACTCCATTTTTTATATATAATTGATTTATACTAGTAATCGATCAGTTCTCCATAGAAGTGGTGAACTTCATCACAGAGGCTGTCCAGGCTGCCTCATACTTCCAGTTAGTGCTGGCGAATGAGCAAGACTTCAATCTACCTGTGAAAGCCTGGATGTTCATGGAGCATTAACCTCTGCTGGCCCCCAGATCCTGGGCCTGAGAGGAATTTTGGAAGTAGCCTGCAACATCTGTGAAGGCCAGATCTAGCAGGCTGCATGTACAGGAGGGTGCCCTTCCTGTTCCAGAAAGAGCTGTGTGCTGTGTGAGACTGGCCTGCAGTCTGAGCTTGAGCACTGAAGGGCCCAGTCAGAAGGCTTGGAAACATGCACAGGACACTTGCTAGAACTCACTGTCTGTATTTCAGTAGGCATTGCTTTCAGCACTGAATAAGTTGTTCTTTTCTTATTCTCCAAAGTGTCACAGGAGCATGTATGTGTACGCCACATTGACCTGTATCTGTGTCTTCCATCTGTCTGTTGACTTATCTGTCTGCTCATCTGATTCCTACTTTGCTGGCCTCATCTGCAGCAATCACATCCCCTTTCTGCGTCTCAGCCACATTGTGTGGACAGGACATTTTTAGAAGAGACTGAACAGATGGGGCCCCTTGATCTTGTCCCTTCAGCTTCCCCAACCAGGAGCTTAACTTATTTTCTTTATGTAGCACCCAGCCTTCAGCATTTCATTACAGCATCAGAAAAAAAATAAAAAAGATCAAGATTGACTACCAAACTGGGTTTATTTTGAACACAAGCAAAAAGTAACTATTAATGACAGGATCTCCAGTGTCTTCCATTTGGGAAAACTAAAGATTCAGGACATTAATGAAGAGGGCCAAGCGGTATAGACTTCCATTTCTTGGGTCTATTTCCAGGGTCTCAATGTTGTCACAGCAGCAAGAAGTTGTCCAAGATGTGAATAATTGGGATAAATACCATATCCATTGAATCAAAGAGTCTGGTTTGGGGGCCAACAGATTTGTGGTTTGATAGCACTGGGTAGCAGTAGTAGCAGTGGAGGGGTGAGAAATGGGGGCTGGGGTGGGGCTCATGCCCAGATTTTAAAGCCACTGAGTCAAGAGACGGGAAATGGGATACAGAAACAGAAGGGATCAATTTGAATCCTTGCTTCTTCCCAGCTGGAGGACTGAAGGTAAGTCCTGTCCTTGGATAATAATGTCCTTGTCTCTGGTGACAATTACACCTGTCTGCTTACCTGAGATTGGACTCAGGACACCAACAAAACAAAACAAAACAAAACCCTTAAGGTCATGGTTTAAAGTGTAATTTTGAGTATTGGTCATCAAAACATGAACCCCTTTTGCTGAGAGTTTATGAACAAAAACTTCCACTGCCAGAAAGGCACATGAAGTTAGATATATTCACATTTATAATCATGGGATTGATGAGTACATTTTCACTGGGACTTGGGGAGTGTTAAAATAATGTATGTGATCCGTTACTAGGCATAAGAACCAAGGATCCTCGACTTTATTTTACACTATTGGTTGTTTCTCCTAGGAGACTTTAAGTACATAATTTACTGAGAATGTGCATGGAATTCTTGGCAGTCACCTGACTTGTGCCCTAGAGCCTGGCTCCTTTGCTGTGGAGTCACAGGAAGTGTGGTTCTGGGCTGTTTCCCTATGCCACCATGCTAGCCCACACATCAGGTGCTGGCACTTGTGGCCCCTTCTCAGGACTCCAGTCTTCTGCATTGTCCTGGAGACCCACCTCTCAAGGTCAGCTGCTGTTTGCCCCTTCTCAGTAACTGTTTTGTTCAGAGACAGGTTCTTTTTCTACAGTCCTGTTTGGTTTAGAACGTACTATGCAGCCCGGGCTGACTTTCAACTGATGGTGATGGCACCCTGACTGTTGGGGTTATGGGTTTGAGGAACCATACTTGGCCCAGGTCAAGGGTCTATTCTCTGTAACTTTGTGAATCTTAGTTCTAATTTTCATAAATGATCAGAATACTCTTAAAAATAGGCTTATGAGAACATTATGGACTATTCTATAAATGCAGGGAACAGTCTTTGGAGTTACTGTAGTCAGACCATGCCTAGGCTACACCAGGGTGTATTTTTATTACCAAGTACAGCAGGATTGAACAGCCAGGAAGTCTGCTGTGAATGTGCTGATTCTGCGGGGAGCTTCTCTCTAACTGCGTGACTAAAGGCTAATCCTGTACTCTTGGTTGCAAAATCAGGACTCTCCTTTCATCCCTACAAATCTCTTTGAGAGCTTGACATTCTTTACTCCACGTAGCTACAGAATTTTGTGATATTTGCTACAAGAAAAAAAGAGTTGACTTCTATAACTAGAGTTGATATCTCTAATACACTTTGTTCAAATCTTACATGTAGGCAGGTTCACTGGCAAGAAAATAGTTGAGGCTACCCTGGTGATTTCCTGTCTACTTTCCCGACCCAGTTTACTTATTCACCAGCTTTTTTTTGCTTTTAGTAGAGCCCAGAATTGAAGGGGGGCAGTTAGCCATTAGCAATATGTCAGGCAGGCTCTTAGGCCATTGCATTCATGGGGGGTTACAACAATGCCAGATGTCTTCTGGAGTGGGTGTGCACAGACTGGAAAACAGAAGGCTGGAGGGTAACGCCTCAGCTAAGGATCACATTTCCTGCGGATGGCTGATCAGACATGAAATCCAATTGAAGTTCAAGGACAGTTTAGTGTTCTCCCCTTCCTTAGAAATGGGACTGCCCAGGGCTTGCTCACTGCTAGAGGGCAATGTGGCTCTGGTGGGTGCTGGCATTGTTCTAAAGCCACGCACACTCTCATGCTTTCCTACACCTGGCCATTGCAACCAGGGGCATGTGTTTGGGTTATTTATCTCCATGGAACTTTTCTGAAGTGTGGCAAGAATGGAAGGCACCCACAGAAGCTAGCCTGAGTGAGGGTTATTACAACAAAGAGCCAAACTTGCTATGATGCCCACCGCAGGGGTGAGGGCAATGACGGGCTGATATCAGGGAGGCCCAGCCCCTCTGTTCTGTTCTTCCCCATAGAAATGGGCAAGATGATCATTTAACAAATAGTTCAAAAATAAAGCAAACAGAGACTCAGACTACATTCAGAGTCTTCTGTGTAGGTTTTTTTTTTTTTTTTTTTTTGAGTGGTGTTTCTGTTATTGGTAAATATTATGTGTAATGAAAATATTTTGTGTTAATTACAGATGACTGGGTAATAGAAACTACCCAATCCATGTCCAGTCAACAGACACCTCTGTTTTAGTCACTGGCATCTTATACTTGTTTAGTTGGGGCTTTCTTTTTAGGTCCAACCCATTGTCTGTTTCTCACTTGTATCATGGAACACTGGAGGCTGGATAGGTTTATAAAAGAAAGCGGATGATTTATCTCATAGTTCTGGAGGTCCAAGGGCATTGTGTCAGCACTGGATTGCCTGGTGATGACTTCATGACAGAGGGCAAGGCACTGGCTAAAGTACATTCATGTGCATAAGGGAGACCACCTGGGGATGGGACTCCCAAGAAAGCTAACTCTGGGCCTCACAGCGACTAGTGCAGTCATTTTCAGGGTCAGGGTTGCCCATGAACTTCCACTAGACCTCACTTCTTAAAGGTCCTACATCCTAAGCACTGCCGTACTGAAGGTCAGGTGTCCAGCAGGTGAACATCCCAACCAAGACAGCACCATAGTGTGACTCCAACTTTCTACTGCCAGGCAGGAAGTGAGACCGGGAATTGTTCTGAAGCCCGAGGCTGTCTAAAGCCTGTGACTGCACCGGGAGCAGCTGTGTTATACTGCATGGGAGGACAGAACACAGGGCAGCTTTTGTTTTGAGAGGGTGAGGCAGACGTCAGTTTACTCCTGGAGAAACCAATGTAGAATTCTAGGCCACGTGAGTCAATAGGAATGAGAATACAGACGTGTGGCTTGCACTTTACCTGGTTGTGTTTGATGTCTTCGGCGGGCGCACCATATGAATTCCTATACAAAGTTGAGACTCCAGTGTTTTGAGCTAAAAGCAAAAGGAAAACGAAATCATTAGCAATAAAGGCCTGGTTCCAAGTACGGAATGATGGGTACTGAGGCAGGTTCTTGGCCTCATACAGCTCGGTTTGTCATGAACCACTCCAAGTGGAAGGACCTCTTTGTCCCCTTTTACATATACAGGAAGAGGAGAAACCATGCTATGAACTTCCATCGCCTGTCAGCTTATTCTAACAATGTTTGCATCGTGGACAGGGTCAGGGAGGGTGCAGCTAACAGATGGTCATCTTGCAAGTTTTATTGCCCTCTTTCCTGGCAAAAACCAAAGGATAATAAAAGCTTGTCCCCTGCGCTGAGGCACGCAGGAGCTTCATCAGCAGCTCAGCTTTTAGCTAGAGAATGACAAGAAAGCAATTTCTAATTTGAGTGCACACAAACGCTTGGTCATCTCTCGGGCAGCTCACTCTCCAAGGCCTGAAGGCCATGCAGACTACACCATCTTAATATCCCTTTCACATCTGGTGGTGGGAGGGATGGGGAGCTTCAGAATCCTGCTAGGTACAGAGACACGGCCACATTGTCTTCACACCTGCCTCTAGGTGAGAGGAGGGAAGGCATCGTGCTTCTAGGGGAGGTGCCCAGTTCCTCAAATGGTACCTTGGAGGTACATGCCACAGGCCCAGATGGAGGGCAATATCCCTCTCACATATACTGAGGGGTCATGGCTTAAGAAAGAAATGAAGAATGCTACTTATCCAAGGTCAATAGAACACACACAAAACCTTTTTTTTTTTTTTTTTCTTTTTTGAGATAGAGTTTCTCTGTGTAACAGCTCTGGCTGTCCTAGAAATTGCTTTACAGACCAGGCTGGCCTGGAACTCACAGAGATCCACCTGCCTCTGCTTCCTGAATGCTGGGATTACAGGCGTGCGCCGCCACTACCACCACCACCACCACCACCACCACCACCACCACCACCAACACCAACAACAACAACAACAACTTTTAAAATATCCTTGGCTTCTCATGAACTGTGGACTGGTGGCTGTGGAGCCCCCATGGGACTGGACTAGGCCCTCTGGATATGGAAGATGGTTGTTTGGCTCAAACTATTTGGGGGGCACCCAGGCAGGGGGATCAGGATCTGTCCCTGGTCTATGGGTAGGCTTCTGGAATCTGGTGCCTGTGGTGTGACACCTTACACAGCCTTGGTGCAGTGGAAAGGGGCTTGGACCTGCCTAGGCTCAGTGTGCTGGGCTCTGCTGACTCCCCATGGGAGATCTTAATTTGGGGGATGTGGGGTAGCTTGGGAAAGAGGGCTGGGGGTGGGAGGAGGTAGGAGGGGGATCTATGGATAGTATGTGGAGTAAGTAGAAAATTTTTTAATAAAAAAATTGAAAAAAATATTTTGAAGGGGCTGTAAAGATGGCTTAGTGGTTAGGAGCACTGGCTGTTCTTCCAGAGGACTTGGGCTCACTTCCCAGCACCCACATGGCATCTGTCTGTAACTCCAGTTCCATAGAATCTGATACCTTCATGCACATAAAATAAAGTGAAGCAAATTATTTTTTAAATATGTGCATATGAGGGGGGAGAGATGTGCATGTGTGAGTGCAGGTGCCATCAGAGGCCAGAAAGGGAGGGTAGAACACTGAGACACATTTAAAGATGCATTTATTTATTAATGTATACAGTGTTCTGTCTGCATGTATCCCTGCATGCCAGAAGAGGGCACAAGATCTCATTACAGATGGTTGTGAGGCACCATGTGGTTGCTGGGAATTGAACTCAGGACCTTTGCAAGAGCAAGCAGTGCTCTTAACCTCTGAGCCATCTCTCCAGCCCCGAGACACATTTAATTATTGTTGTTTAAATTAAAATATAATTAATAATTCCTTCCTTGACTTTCCCTCCTTCCAGCTCTTCCCATGCCCCTCCTTCCTTGCTTACTCTCAAATTCTATCCCCTGGAAATGGAGTTCCAGGTGACTGTGACTTGCCTGACATTGGGTACTGGGAATGGAACTTGGGTCCTCTGAAAGAGCAGTATACTTTGTTAAACAATTACTTGTCTCTCCCACTGTCTTTCATAAAAATTGCATTAAATCCAATATTCCTAATATCTCAAAAAATATCCTTGGCTTCCATGATCTGAGGATGATGAAATTTACATACCACCTACTCTCTTAGAATCAATCAGGACAGCACAGCAAAGTTTAACTTCATACCACTCACTGTGATTATTGCCTAAAAGGCATGTAACATAGTAGCTTTGTAATTAACACCTCGGGAGATAGTGCTTAGGAAGTGAGAGCAGAGCTCACTTTCAGCTTCCTCTTTACCTTCTGTGTGTGTTACATGCACATGGAAGTGTGGGTATGTGCACCCTTGCTCATGCATGGTACAAGGGGTGACTGAGCAGAACATCAGATGTTGTCCCCTGTTGCTCTCCACCTCATGTCATGACCTTGTCACTGAGGAGGAAGCTCACTATCTTGACTAGACTCTGCCTGCCTCTGCCCTCCAGTGCTGGGGCTACAGGCACAGGTAGCCGTGCCCAGATCCTTGCACATTCACACTCAGGTCCTCATGCTAGCACAGCACACTGAGCAATTTCCCCAGCCCCTCTCTTCAGTTTTACATCACTCTGCTACCCTCTCTGGCCAGATCTAAACTTCACCTATCTCTGTCTTTTATTCCTGGATCACTGGATCTTCCTAGTGGGCCCAACCGTCTGTCCTGTTTCCACAGCCAGGGATACCCTGTGTTTTATGGCCTGAATTATGTCACTCTCTCTGCTTGGTAAAACTTATGCTCCACATGATCTGCCCCAATCCCACTCTCCACATGTTTCTCCACCATTCTCTCTTGTTAAGGGGCCGCCGTGTTCCTCTTTGCTCTATTGAGTAAGTTTGTGTGCCCTCAGGGAGACTGTACCTGTAGATCCTCCTTTATCCTGGATTCTGGAATCTGGCTGGTGGTCAGGTATCAGCTGAGATGTCTCCTTGGTACCCATGGCATGCAAAGCTACCCTTTTTTTTTTTGAGACAGGGTTTCTCTGTAGGTTTTGGAGCCTGTTCTGGTCTAGCTCTGTAAACCAGGCTGGCCTCGAACTCACAGAGATCCACCTGCCTCTGCCTCCCGAGTGCTGGGATTACAGGCGTGCGCCGCCGCCACCATCACTACCGGGCAAAGCTACTCTTTCTACCTGGCTTCCTCTGTCTGGATATCTGTCTAGTCCCTCATCATGCTCAGCATCAGGTGGCGCCACCTTGTGGGAGACCTTGTTCTGTTGCTGACCTTGTTTACCGCTGGTCTTTGTTTACCAAAGCAGAGGCCCTATGAAAACAGAGAAGCATGTCTTGTTCCTTTTGCTTGTTTGTCTTGGGATGGAGCCTGGTCTCAGTGGATCTTCACAGAACCAGAGACATAATTATTGAATGACTGAATGAAGGCACGGATCTTAGAAATTGATCTCTCTGCCCTATGTAAACATGCTGATAAAAATGTCACTTCAAGGTCCAGGTGAAAGGCTGGTCTGTTCATTATTTGGAATGATGTAGTCTAGGGGGCAGGAACATCTGTACTGTTGCCACCTTAGCCTCTTTTCACATTGTATTGGTTTTTAAGTAGAAGATGCTTCTGTTGGAAGTTCTGTCCTCCGCTCACTTGCCTGTGTAAAAGAGACTCCGGTTGAGAGGGAACTACGTTCACAGGCCCAAGAAGTGGAGAGCCTCAAGGATGCTCTTCATAGAGAAGTGCCTTTCTCTTTTTGTGTGCGTCCTTCCCTAAACACTCCATTTCTAACCGAAAGCATTAGAATGGCTTTAAAAGGCACAAGAGAGACATTGACAAAAAACGGCAGGCATCACCTGATGAAGGCAGAAGTGCAGGTGGAAAGGTGAAGTCCCCAGGAAAACTTAAAAGTTAGGCTGTGTAACCAGGGATCAGCGGGCGCAAAGAGGTTCCTAGGCAACCACAGCTGGAGAACTAGCTGCCAGCATCTGGCATGCTTGAACGCACAGCTGACATTGGGATTCTCAGGGCCCCTCGGTAACACAAAGAGAGATGGTGTTTGTTCTCAGAGACATACTAGAAGCCAGGAAAGGGGTGCGGAAGAAGAGAGAGTGGGATGGCTGCGGTGAAACCCCACATGGGTCAGGATTTCTGAGACCCAAGCTAGGGAATGCCAGTGCAGGTGAGAAACTGTGTCTACCACCAGTGTTCCAATGTTGCCTTTGAGGGCAGGTGGTCCCTCGCTTCCCATAGCAGACAGCCTCTCCCCATTGGGGAATGGTGGGGCATCACTGGTCCCTCAGGACCAAGGAAGGAGGAAACATTTGAGTTTTTTCCCCCACCAAACCCTGCCACAGCTTGGGTTTAATCCTAAATGACAGAAACAACAACAACAACAACAACAACAACAACAACAACAACAAGAAAACCCAGCTAGTTTTGATACTGAGATCCTAAGAAATCTGACTTCATAAGTGAATTCTTGAATGATGGGCATTTCCCAAAGTTCCTAGAGTGGAAGTTGGTGAAACAACTTTTCTAATTGTTCAGTGTGACATGTTGGGTGCTCTTATGGCTTGGCTGGTGACTTAATTCACTCCATTGACAGGAGGCAGTCACTCCCACCACCAGGCTCATTACCGGAAGCTCCACCTTCATCCTTGCCAGCATGTTAACATCTACTCCCATCACACTCATCACTTCACCTCCACCACTACTGACACACTCACCTCTGCCCTTACCACCCTGTAGGGGGCTGGACCTCCGCCATCATCACCCTTGCTAACACCTCAGTCTCCACTACTCATTACTGTCACACCGCACTATTATCACAGCCATGGACTCACCAGCACAGTCACCTCCCCTTCTCTCATTACCACACCAACCACCACCACCACCACCACCTCCACACCAACCACCACCACCACCACCTCCACACCAACCACCACCACCATCACCACCTCCACAACAACCACTACTACTACCACCTCCACACCAACCACCACCACCACCACCACCACCTCCACACCAACCACCACCACCTCCACACCAACCACTATCACCACCACACCAACCACCACCACCACCACCACCTCCACACCAACCACCATCGACACCACACCAACCACCACCACCATCACCACCTCCACACCAACCACCACCATCACCACCTCCACACCAACCACCACCACCATCACCACCTCCACACCAACCACCACCACCACCACCACCTCCACACCAACCACCACCACCATCACCACCTCCACACCAACCACCACCACCACCACCACCTCCACACCAACCACCACCACCATCACCACCTCCACACCAACCACCACCATCACCACCTCCACACCAACCACCACCACCATCACCACCTCCACACCAACCATCACCACCACCTCCACATCAACCACCATCATCACCACCTCCACACCAACCACCACCATCATCACCACCTCCACTTCTCTCCCTGCCACTACTGCCTCTCTATCCCTCCACTTCCCTTATCACTTCCACCACCCTCACTGCAGCCACTGGTAACAACCAGCTTTTATATAAAAACCCGTTGACTTGAGAAGAACGTTCTTATATAAACAAACTCAGTCAAGAGCCCAGTTTCCCCCTAGGTTGGCTACATGACTGATAGCACTGTTTTGAACTGAGTTTCCAAGTAAGTCAGAGCTAAGCTGTTTGGGCCTCTAAATAGGTTTAAAGAATTCCATATATCTCAATAGCAGAGTTGTCAAGATCTGGGCCATTTCCTGGGCAGGAGGACTATCAGGCACATGAGGCATTTTATGCTTTATTTTCTGTGTGTGTGGGCAAACTCATGTATCACTACAATTATTTCAACATAAACATATTGCTCTTAAAACCCTTCGGGATGATTCTACAGGGCCAGAGAGCTGAAAAGCAACACTAAACTCAAATGATAGTAATACAATCAATCTTACAATTATTCTTCTAACTATCATCTCAATCTGTCATCCGAGATTCTGGTGCTGTGGCTACCTGGGGCAATAATAATTATAAACTGGACTGGTCAGATGAATTTGCTGTCATCGATAATTCAGGCTAATCAGTATGAATTAGATTCTCCCCTGGGCACCTCTATGCTAGGGACTCAGATTCTCAACTTTCTCGGTCCATATTCAATGATGGCTAGAGCAACATTTATAGGGCAGGGAAAGAATAATAGAGAAAGAAAAGAATAATCTATGGTGGTGAAATGAATTCATCTCTCCCATTCAAGAGGCATTTCAGGATCCAGGGTGACATGTGGGGTCTGCACATTGAGGCAGAATGTGGTCTTGGGGGTTCAGGTAGGACATACATCTTTAACGCATGTTTCTTTATGCAGCTCAGCACGGTTAACACAGAACACACCGCTGCTCGGGTAAATACATTTGTTATTGCAAAGATTTATCTTATCTGTCCTGGGTTTGGGAGACATTTAATAAATCATCCAATTTGTCTACTCTGCTTCCCTGCAGGTCTGCGCATAAATAACATCAGAGACCCATGCCCCATGCTTTTTGAGAGTGCTCTGATGAAAGCATCTCTGCATCTCTTTAGGGTTACACCCTTTGTACCCCATTTTATCAATGATATGACCACCTGATCTCCCCTTATAGGCCCATTACTCATAGTCTATTTTCAGGAGGAACCCATCTTCATCTTTATGTGGCAAAGAATTGTGTTGGGCCTTTGTTAAAGTCATGTGGCTCTGAGAGTCTAGTTCTGAAGATCTAAGCTCCCTCCAGGAGCCTCCCATGTCCTATCCTTATACCTGTGTTCTTAGAGAAGCTGCCAGGGGAAGGGAGTGGATGCAGACCTTGAAGACATTTGTAAATTCCCAAGGGAAACTATATAAAGGATATGGGGGGTTAAGACCATGCCTACTTACAAGCCAGGGTGAACAAAGCATTCTGGGAAGGGAGTTAATAGGCACCAAGTGTATCAACTTTGGCTACCCCAGAGTTCCCAGCTAATGGGATGAAAAGATGATGGTTCTGACTGAGATGGGGATGAAGACAAAAGCTCATTCATTCTTTAGAAGTTTCATGGGCATTGCTTGCTATCTATATAAAAGATTGGCATCATGGTAAGAGCAGACAATGTCTCAGTAAGAGTCCTGTGGGTATCCTTGTCTTCTTCCCCCAGTTCCAGGTACTCAAGATCTCAAATGCTCTGACAACCCTCCTGGCATTGGTCCTAGTCAAGTGCATGATTGTGCTCACCTGTCATGGCGTCTTTTCTGGAAGTGTGTTCTCCTTTAGTTCCATGGTAAGTGGCATTGTTGCCAGTGGACTCATAGTCTGTTTTCCTTTCTTTGAGGCTGATCATTTCTCGAGGTGAAGCTGGGGCACTTGCTATATGAAGAAAAGAGAAAGTTTTTTTTTGTTTTCCTGTGTCTCACTCCATGGTATGCATGACTCTTCACATAATCAGTTCACCTCACAAATAGACATGGTCCAACACTTATCAGTATGGTACATGGATCATTTATGTTTTAGTTTTACCTCTCTGACTTGGTTTACCATCTTACCTCAGTCCATGGTGACTGCTGCTTTATCATAAAAGGGACAGTTTGAGTTGGAGGTGGGCAGTTAAGGATTACACCTTGGATCATCTTCCTTGGATAGAAATGGTGGAGACATGACCTTCCCTAGGTGTACACAACAGCTTTACAAATGAGACTGGTTTTTTGAGCTCTTTTTCCTTCTCTTCCCCATTGCCCTCACTTTATCTTTTTAATTAGATATGCTTCAAAGGAGCTGTTACAGTTTGAGCATCCCTAATTTGAAAACAGTAGGTACAAACACTCTGCAATCTGAAACTTTCTGAGCATTGACATGACAACCGGAGTGGAAAATTCCACACACCCTACCTCCTAAACAACACAGGCTGCAGTAAAAGCACCCCAAATAATTCAGACCATTTTCTACAAAGTCATATAGGGAGCACAGATGCATTTTGTGTTTAGACTTGTGTTCTCTGCTCAATGTCTCTGTGCTATATATGAAATTTTCCAAACTAAAAAAAAATATTTAAAAATGAGAAACCTGAAACATTTCTGGTCTTGGCCATTTGAATTAAGGATATTAGACCCATGTTGACACTAAGAAGAGTCCCCGACGAAAAGAAATACAATGTGATTTCAACACAGAGTTGTCCAGAGGCTGCCTTATGTAAGAGAGAAAGAAGCAACATCTCCCATGAAGGGAATTTGTGGGGTTGAAACAATATCAGTCACCCATCAGGCTCTTTTCCCAGGCAGCCTGGGATAGGTGGGAAGAATGCTTTTGTTTTTGCTGTTGTCTTTTGCTTGTTTGTTTGTTTTTCCTGACAAGGCATTTTGGTTTCGGCTTTTGGGGTGATCATGTCAATAATGCCTCATATACCCCTTACATTTCAGCTGCTTGTTGATTGCTGGGTATAAGGAATGTACCTCACCATGACCATGTTCCTATTTCTAAAAGAGATGGGTTGTAATTACAGGAAGGACTCCCAGGAGTAAACTGGTACAGAAACATGGAAACCATGAAGGGGATGGCTTGGTGGCAACTCAAGAGTGAGCTAGCACAGAGATGTGGGAAGAGGCAGAAAATAGTGTTGGTGCTACAGGGGTGTGGGCCAGGCCTGTTCCCACCATGATGGGGGCATCACACACATGCAGTATGAGGACCTTTGGCCATGCTGTGCTTCTATCTTTCATTTTCCTCTGATTTCCTAAACCCCAGGGCAGCGCTCCATAATCGTGATTGACCTAAAGAGCTGGCTGAGAGCTTAGGGAATTTCCACCACATTCTGAACCTTTTTGGTTGGAATTTCCCCCAGAAAGCCCTTGGAATCCACTCTTACCAAGCACACCTGGTGATGAATAAGTACATTTTTTTTTTAAAGAAACTGACTTTTAACATAAATCCCTCTTTGCTAGTGTCTAAGCCACTTTTCCAGTCATGCCTCAGTTTACCTTTCAGAGCATCATCTGAATCCTGTGCAGGGTTTCTCAGCCCCAGCACACAGAGCTTGCTTCTACCCTTGCTTCTTGTATTTCTTTGCCCCATGTGAATCATTGGATTCTGTCAAACTTAGTAAACTCCCTGTGCAAATCCCTGTGCCGGACAGTGCAGGATACAGGATGTGAACTGTGCCATGCTTGCTTAACTTAGGGAATCCCAGTAGAGTATGGAAACAGACATGCAGACACATTAGAATCAGAGTTGGAAGTATTTAGGAGAAGTCACATCCAAATGCTGAGAAAGTAAGTAGAGGCATTGTTTGGCTGTCCTGAAGAATCTCACGACACATCCCAACTGAACCAAAATGAAACAAAGGCTCAGTACTCAGCCCTTGAGGTACTTGGAGGTTTCCAACCCCAACTACCAATCAGAAAGAATTCCCCAAATTCCTTAAATAGAGATTCTTGAGCCCCATATAACACCAGTTGGGCCAAAGCATCCAGTGGGAACCTAGGGGGGCATTGGACAGGACAACCTGCAGTATCTCTCCTAGACACACTTGAAATCTTAGTGATCTGACCCACAGGTGCATCTCCCTGCTACACAGGGACTCTGGCTCTTCAAGACAGGATTGGAGGCTGATGAAGGCAGGGAACAGGGCAGGACTGGGCTGTTGTCTGTTCCAGGCTGGAGGAGAATAGGGTCATAGTGAAGGGACTCTTCACTCTATGTATCTTTAGTTCCCTAAGCTTAAAGGACAATTACTGCATGAACAACCCAGGCTCCAACAAGCCCCCAGCTTGGCCGTGCTCAGTCCACCCCTTCCTGTTCTTGTCTCATCAGCTGCGGGGGTCTCGCTTACTTCCACAACCCTCTGCCTTCTCTCTCTTCTGCTTAACCTTTTTCTTGTGGAAAAATCCTGCTTTTGTCCTTGTTCCTCTGGTCCTGGGTATCCTTGCATAGAACCTGGCCATTCAGGAGTCAGCACCATCAATCAAAGAGGCACAGGATTTAGAGCTTTTTGACCAAAGCTTTTAAAAATGAGAGCCTAATATTGCACAGATGGTGATGTTTATTAAGCTACATGAAGTGTGTAATTATCTCCTGAGACCTTGCACACGGTGATGCTCCCAGTCTTCAGTAAATCAAGGTTAAGCTCCAGGAAAGATCAAATCATGCGAACAAATGTTTATTAGGTGTCTTGATGTGCCTGGCCTAGGAAATACCAAGACACAGCACTTGTTGAATGGATCCCCAGCCTGGCCTTTGCCTGCCTACTCTAGACATGACTCTACTGCAGCTCAACACCTTCCCATCTACTCTATCACCCCATCTTCCTGATGGATTGGTTCTTAATAAAAAAGAGCCTTTAACAAGCCACCCTCCTTTCTTTCTTTCTTTCTTTCTTTCCTTCTTTCTTTCTTTCTTTCTTTCTTTTTTCTTTCTTTCTTTTTTTTCTTTTCTTTTTTTTTTGTCCCAGGAGCTCATTAAGCCCTCAGAATCATAGAGTTAGAAGTATGCATCCACCTCTGTGCTTCGAAGTTACACCATAAGCAACCACCATATCTTGAACACAAACTTTCATGGAGCTTGGAGAGGGTAACAAAATTTCTCTCTTTGTTTCTGCTTTTTCCTCAACCCTATGACAGTAAATCTGGTGAAAAGTTTGAGGACAATCATCCTCAGGGACAGAAAAGTCACTTTGATAGGGCGATTTTCTGCCCAACCCTCCAAAATGCTGTTTCAGAGAACAGGACTTCCTCAGTGGGGGTTGGGGACAGGGCCGGGAAGAAAGGCTAGACATGAGGGTATACATGAGGGAACATTCTTGACCCATTTCTCAACCAAAGAAATAAACATTCAGAGACATAAAGATAAGCTTAAAACACTAGTCTCTGAGGCAGAGAACAACAGGATGCTTATGTTACTAAATGGCACACATATTTCCTTTTCCTATTTCCATCTAATCTTTGGGCTTACTCAAAATGACTGGAAAATCGTATAAAGTATTTTAGAAATGAACCGAGATCAAAATTTAAGTGCTAGGGATTTGGCAAAATGAGAGAAAAATTATGAGCAAAAGTTGACCATAACACAAATTTATTAATGATTCAGAGTTTATAGTGAGTGAATTGTGTATGGGATAGTTAGAAACACTTGTGTAACTGTGATGCGTAAATTCCTGCCTGCTTCCTTTAGCCTCCTTCCTCACTGAGTACATGAGGGAATTCCACAGATAGGAAGCATCAGCTGAGACCGGTTCCTGGTCTGTTTCCAGCCCACAGAGTCGCCACCACAACAGAAAACACACCCATACAGTACCCAGTGTACAAGCCAGACAGCTTTTCTCAGTGTGGTGTCCAGATCAGGGGCTGGGCATGAGTCCCTTGGCTCAGGAGGAAAGCAGGGCCTGGGCTGGCTCTTACCTGAGCGGTTGTTGGGAGACACACGCACAGGAGAGATGGAGGGTGTGCGGGAGGAGGAGTAGGGCCTTTGTCGATCCCTCTCAATGGTTGAAGATGAGGCTACAAAGTGATATTGTGACCATCCATCCTGCAAAAGACAGTGCATGTCTATTAAGCAGGGAAGGCACAGTGATGCTTCACCTCCTGACTCTGCGGACTTCCAAGCATGTGGGTTGGCTAAAACATTTCTGCAGGTGTCAGAAGAGATTACAGAGCCCTGCTCATCACCAAGGCTTAACCCAGAGCAGTGGGAACTGAGGACACACCTCTTCCTCCCCAAGACAGCCTGGCCAGTCGGGAAGGTGGGCAATTTGAGTCTGCTTCTCCCCACAACCCCCCACACTGAATAATGGTTTCTGTGCCAACTTGTTTTGGCCATATGCATTATTAAAAGCAAATATACTGCTCAGACTGTCAGATGGTTCAAACTGTCTGTCTTTGGCTTCAGCTCTGCCTGCTTGCTCTCCGTTTGCTAGCGAACCTTTCTTAAGTGTTAATTTCTTGTTCCCAGGACAGATCTGTGAGCATCAGGGCCCTATGGCAGCATCCTGCTGTATCATTTATCCTCTGTACATATTTTCCAACCTCCTTCTGCGTCACAGAATCCCAGTCCTTCTGCCCCAGGACCTCAAGGCTCTGGTAGGACACTGGATGGATAATACATTCCCTAAAGATCCTGGGATTTCCACTTCCAATCAGAGCATCCTCAAAATGTTTCTTCCCACCTTATCTTCCCCAGCCTTACACTATCTGGCCAGTATGGAAAATACATTGATACTATTTTTTTATAAGATCCACACAAATGCATTACAGGTCAATTATGAATTCATAGAGAACAAAGAGGAAAATTAACGTAGCTGATGATTTAGGTCCTTGCAGCTGCAGAGAGCTAATATGTTAACTGTTAACTCTTGTTAACCTGTCATAGGCTTTCCTTCCAGTACTTTTTCTTTAATTTGATTGTATGTCTATCAAAGTACTGTCCCAAGGAGTGCTGGCCTAGCAAGAAAGAATAGTGGGTACCTGCCCTGCTCCCAATTCCCTCTTCATGGAGACAACTCTTTCCAACTCTTTTAGTTTGTTTTTTAAGATAATATTTAGACTTCTAAAGAACTTGATGATTGTAGTGGGTAGCCATCCCAGCATTGGCCTGGAAGTTCCAACTCCCACTGAGGCTTTGGTAATGGTCACGCCCACAATGCGGGGGCGGAGGAGGAAGCGGAAGACCCAGGATTGGGAGGAGGGCTCTCTCTTGGTTCTGGGACGCTGGATGCAGAAGGTAGACTGAGCAGAGTTCTCTAGAGAACACCGCCAGACTGCGCCATACCTTTGCCAGACCCTACAACCTATCCCTTCATTTGTAAGTTACCCCACAAAATAAACCTCCCTTTTAACTACGTGGAGTGGCCTTAATAATTTTACCAATATCTGGCGCCCAACGTGGGGCGCCATTTGTAGTTAGAGTTTTCCTGCCTGGCCCAGTCAGGACAAATCTCTCTTACCCGCCAGTCCCATAGTCACTCAGACCCAACCAAGAAAGCACACAGAAACTTACATTGTTTAGAAACTGTATGGCCGTGGCAGGCTTCTTGTTATCTACTTCTTCTATCTTAAATTAACCCATTTCTGTTAGTCTATACTTTGCCACATGGCTTATGGCTTACCAGTGTCTTTACATGTTGCTTTTTATGGCGGTGGCTGTCAGTGTCTCTCCCCAGCCTTCTACTTCCCAGAATTCTCTTTTCTCTTGTCCCACCTATACTTCCTGCCTGGCCACTGGCCAATCAGAACTTTATTTACACAGAGCGATATCCACAGCAGATGTTCTTTGAGGAATCATTGCAAATATTAATAGATGGAAATTAAGAACAAAATCCATGCTCATTTCAATATCTGTTTATCTGATTTTGGTAATTCCTGTTCTTACTCATATGATAAAGCCAGGACTAGAAGTAGGCTCCTTTGAAAGAGGTTACCAAACATGCCCTGGGTAAGTGACTGTGTGCCAAGATTCTGCTAACAGTTC